>NC_143151.1:11550889-11850889 GCF_041381405.1 Jatropha curcas | reverse complement strand
TCGGAAAGTGCGGTGTCCCCATTATTGAAATTCGGAATCCAGAATCAATAATCACACGAATTGTTGAATCAAAGATTATTAATAAGATAAATAAACGAAAGCGAGGATTTAGGATAAGAAAGAATCGGAATTTGGGGTTTTTCGGGATTTGATTCGAGATTCTGGAATTCAATGTTGTCCGACAGCTAAATTTGAAGTCTGCGTATATAGAAAAGAAGCGTGGAATTGAAAGTTCAATTCGATGAAGGAGTCCAGTCATTGAAGAAATCGCCTTAAATTCCCTTTCTGCTGGGTCGGCTTTCATTTTCTAACAATTCTGAGGAAATTGCGCTCGCTTTTTTGCGGGCTTTCTTCATGACCAAAGAAGACATCAAATAACAGATCCAAGGTCCTCTCATAATCAAAGATACTATGGCCCCTGTGCACCAGGTGAGGAAAGAGGAGAGAGAGAGAGAGAGAGAGAGAGAGAGAGAGAGCAAACAGATCCAGATGAAGAACTTGAGGAGGGAGACGTCGTCGTAGGCTACGGTGAGAGAGAGAACAAATTGCACATGAAGGGGCTGAGATGGGTTAAACTTCTCCTATCCCTAAACGGTGCGTTTTAGTAAGCCTATCCAAGGTGGGTTAATTGACTCATATGGGTCCCCCGTTTATTATATTTTTATTTTAATTTTGACTGAATTTGTAATTAGGATGCAATTTTTACACAAGTTTAAAATTTGAGTGTGTGGGAAATTAAATTCATTTTAGAATGCAATTATTACAGGTAACGAAGTTGATGGTATCTAGAATGGTTTAGCCGTTCAATTGCATAATGCTTGAACTGTATTTTATCTTTGCAATACTTGAAAGCAAGTATTTATATGCTAAAAAACCCTAAAGACTAATCTGATATATATATTTGTATGAAAACTGAAACAAAGAAAAAGTTCAAATTACTGTCTTTGCTTAAATTTTTTTTTTTAAAATTTTAAGTTTTATATTATCTTTCTGTATTTTGATCGGCTAATTTAATTAATTTTTCAATTTAACATCTAAAATATGATATTGATAATTTTTTACTAATTTAATCATCTAATCCAACTAAAACTTAACTTTTAAATTTTTGAATTTTTTAATCCATATAAAATCATTTAAAATTATCATTTTTATTTCCTATAACCTAATATATTTTATCTCTTATATCAATATAAATATTGTAGCAATTTTTTCTCAACAGCCATTTTTTTCTCAGTGATCAAAGAACCATTATGATCAATGGCTATTCAAAGAGAATATATCGCAGTATATTGCTGAACCTATGTTTTCAACTTGCTATGCCTGTTTTTGTTTATTACAATATTTGATTGTCATTATTTTTTCCTTCTTTAAAGGTATTGATTTTTCCTTTATTTCATTCTATTTATATTTTACAGGCTTTGTCAGCAACTCAAATGCAGGTCAGTTCTCTTTTATATAGCTTTTTTTTTTTTTTTTTTAAATCAATTTCGTTGCATCTTCTTTTACTTTCAAAAGTTTTTTCTCTTTCTAGAGCTTTTGCATCTGATTTGAAATCTGATTATTTTGTTTTTGATGGTTGACTTTGAAGGAGATACAGAGGTAAAAAGACCTTGATTAGAATTGTAGGTAGAATTCTTAATGGATAACTATTCGTGAAGGAATAAGAATAAAATCTCCTAATCTTATTCTGATTCTATCCAAAATATAATTAGCCCTTATATACAAATTATATTTATATTCTATCAAATGTACTCCACAAGTCTAGAACATTTATGTCCTAAGAGTCTAAATATATCTTTGTAATACCTTTTACCTTTATTATATTTATAATTTATTTAATTTATCTTCATCATTTATCGCTTGTTATTTAGACACTTGGTGTTGCTCACTTGGAGCGGTAAAGAGAGCACGTAGCTCTAAGTCACTTAGCTCTTATTTTCACTGTCTTACAGTTAAAAAATATTAAAATGCCGAGCCCAACTTGCCAAATATCATAAAGTTCAAGCTTGTTTAGTAAAGCTTGACTCATGCTTGAGCTTTCCTCATGTGCAATATAAATTGGACCAAAAAAAGTTTTTCAAAGATTTCCTCCGTTGGATTTAGTGGTTTAAATTTTTCGTGTTCGTCATAAATAATTAGTTTATGGATATTAAATTATGTACAGAAAATTTAAAGAGTTTGTCTAGCCAACCATTTTAAAGATCTATTAATTTTTTCAAATTCAACTTCTAATTTTCTTTAGGATTTCTTATTAGATCAGTAAACAATAATTATTTTAATTATAAAAGTTTTGTTCATTGTTTGATCTTCAGGAGAGGATTATATTCTCCCTATATTATTTGTATCGATTCGAAGTTTTTAATGAAATTCTAATACATTATATTAAAAAAAAAGCACAAAAGTTAATTCAATTCATTATAGCAATAAGCGAAAGTTTGGTAACCAAAAAGTACAGACTTGAATCAAAAGCCTAGAAAACAATTAAACATGGTCCCCCTCCAAACATGAGTCCATCAGCATCAAAAAAAAATTTTGCCACGTATAAAGTCAAGTCAAGTGCCTGACATGTTTGACTAATTCATTAAAAATACTCTAAACTTTGAAAGTAGTTTTAATTATATCTTAAATTCAATTTTCTTCTCTTAGTACCTTGAATTTCAATTTTAGTTATAATAATATCGTAATTTCAGATTATATCCAATTTAATGAATAAAATATTATTTTTATTGGATCTACGGTCTCTCTTATAGTCAAGTTAACTAAAAATTTACTTTTTAATAACGCCGTAACAAATATTGATTAGGAATTTAAATTCATAAAAAGTAAAGCCAAGTAAAATAATAAATTTTAGTCAGTGATAAACATAAAATATTAGTTTAGATTTTTGTTTTGACATATTTTAAGCATGAAATTTTGTTTATAATAAGGTAAAATCTCTTATAAAGATAGGTTTTTATTCATTACGAAGTCAGTTTATTTTTACAAAATCATTACTTGTTGTCAATATTGTATTAATAAATAAAAGTATTTTATTTTTAAGGTGAATAGTTTATTTTTTATTTTAATATTTATTTATAAGTAGTAGTGGTGGGAATGAGTTTAATTTGAGAGAAAAAGTTAAATTGGGTCTCATAAAAATAATATTTTATTCATTCAATTAGGTACAATTTTGAAATTAACGTGCTATTATAACTAAAATTCAAGTTCAGAGTGCTAGAAAAAAAAATTGAATTTAGGGTACAATTAAAATTACCCGTAAAATTTAAGGTATTTTTAATGATGTAGCGGACACGTTTGGAGGGTCAAGTATTAGCCAATATTCAGTACATAATTACTGCAATTATCAGCATAATAATTTCACTTTCAAGCATTTAAACTAATTTATTTCCTCGCAAAATACTATTGAGAGAAGGTGAACAATAATGATTGAGAGTGGAAATGTTGGGTTTAGTTTTATATTCAAAACGTTGTGTGTAGGAAATTTTAAGATTCATGGGTTAAGTTAAACCCAAGTGGTTAATTGGGACCCATGATTTTTTTTTTATTGTAAATGCTCACCCTAATCCTATTTTAGGGTGCTAATAAATTTAAATTTTAAAATAGGATGCCGATGGAACGAACTTCATTTTAAGGGAATTTTGCTATATGTTGAAAAGTTAGAGTATTTTTGTATGTTAAGCCTTTAATTATTATTCTAAAATATCTAAGTAATTATTCTGTTAAAAGAAAATTATATAAACCTTTTCAATTATAATTGATGTTATAATTATATTTAATATTTTTTATTAAGTCAAAATGATAATTTTATAATTTTTACTTACTTTTTATTTTAAAAAATAAAAATAAAAATATTTTTAATGCTAAATAAATATTTAAACATGTTCAGATATTTAAATGGATAATTATAATAGAATTCAGGTACTAAAGAAAATTTCAAAACAGATTCGAGTACCTAATTTTCTAATTGGATCGCATAATGCATTTTAAGCGGCTACTTGACTGTGAACTTGTAACTATTAGAAGTTCAAATAAAGTTGAGATTGAGAATTCATGCAAACATTGGTTAAAAATAACAGAACTGAACATCTAATAAAATTTTAACCAAACTTTTTTATTTAAAAGCTTGAAAGCCTGTCATTAAGCCTTATTCTAACTAATTGCAAATTTATTTATTTTTTTAGACAAACTAATCGCAATTTAAAATAAAGTAATTGAAACGTGAACAAATAAAAGCACAGCTATGAAATTCAAATCAACAGAAACATTAAACGAATCTTAGCAATTATAAGACTTGTACTTCCACTTCTCGAACTCAAAGCAAAAGGAAATTTAACTTGTATTAAGAACAAGTATTCTCCAAAGAAGGCAAAACTTTCTAAAACGTCTATATTACAGACTTCTCATATCTATTTTAATCTTAATATAAATTAAACCATCCATATGGGCAAAACTCATCCACTGTAGTATCTATCATGCCGCAGAGTACAACCGAATTCAAAGCTCTTCACTTTTATTTATTTATTTATTTATTTTTATAGTTCAGCAGTTGCTCAAGTGTTTCTGAAGTTTTGAATTATGAGAGGATTTACCATCTTTGTCTCTGTAAGAATTTCTAGAAGCAAGACTCTTCTGTCCCCTTTGGGCAACTGCTAGAGCGCGTCTTCTCTGCTTGTTAAGGCGCTTGCTCAGTTCAGCATCATTTGTATCTACATTCGGAGAGTAGTAAATAAGTATATACACTTATCACCAAGGTATGCTTCGATATATAACAAATATCTTTACTTGACTAAAAAACAAGGAGAGAGCAGTGGATATTTTTTTACCATAATTACAATGAGACAAATTTTGCAATCAGGCATATTTTTATAATTTTCATTACATCCAACCTTGAGAATGAAATGCTTAAGGAAGTTAGAAGAAACAAAAACAAAAAACCCTATAAACAGACACATATTTAAATATCAGCTGATAAGCCTAATTTTAAAAAGTTAATAGTGAATATGTTGGTACTTTGAAAGTTATAGTAGAAAGCAATAACCAAACCCATTAACTGTTAGTCCACAAATAATTTACTAACCAGGACGCAGATCACAAGAAAGAAAACATTACGCCATGAAACATCTAATTGCATAAAAAGACCATATGCAGTAAGAAAGATCAGGGTGTAATATATGTTGATTGCAGATGAGATTTGTAAGAAAGCTTGGGATATACAATATGTTCTTTCAGATTGGATCCATAACTCATCATTCATGAGCCTGTAAACACTTGATCATGTGGGTATATCCAATCCCTTGAACAATCAATGTGAAAAAATATTTGTCAAATTCAGTACCAGAGATTCAATATTTGGAGCAAATGATATCAACTTGTACCCTGTCACTCGCTTCTCGTGTTTCTAACTCATTGTTTTGACTTGCTTCATAGCTTTATTGATTCTCATCTACTTTGTCATCCTCATAAGCATTTGAAGTGCATTCTTCCTGCATTGGTTTTATTATTAAAAACTAAAAATCTCAAGCCAGAAAAAAAAAAAAAAAAAAAAAAAAAACGGAAAAGAAAGAATGCAGCATAATATATAATAAACATAAAATAAACCATAAATGACATAAATATGGGATATAGGCATACAACTAAGTGGATTTTTTAAAAATTAGATCTAAACCACAAACTAAAAGACTGCCCTATGAACTAGGCCACCCTTCAGCCTTTCCAATAGAACCTATTGGAAAATCTATCAGAATCTGTTACTTCGGTCATCTGGCACTTAAAATAGGAAAATATTTATCTACTCTGTTAACATAGGCCTAGCAAATCTATTAATGAAAATTAGGACAAACAAGGGTATGGGTATCTTTTTACAGGGAAAAAGAAAATGTAATGAGTAATAGATTTTTTGAATGACAATCGACTATTGATAAGTATGAAGGATGCATAGTAATAATAGTGTAGCAAGTATTTTCGTTTAAAATATATTCAACATGAACAATTTGTTGGCCGCCTTTGTTGAAAACAAAAAAAAAAAAAAAAAGGTTTTACTCAATCCCACATCGGGGAGATGAGCAAAAGAGGGTGGTAGGTTTGGTTATAAAAGGAAGCTAATGTTTAGCTTTCTAAACACACCAAAACACACAAAAAACACTTGAATGTGTTTTATATTAGGGATTTAGAGCAAGTCTTTTAGAGCCCCTTGGAGTATAAGATATTTGGGGTGTTTTGAGAGTGTCGGGTAGAAAAATATTTTGTAATTGTGGTTGTAACAATTTGCTGCATAGTGAATATTTTTCTTGGTTTTCTTGGTTGTCGTTTGGCAACGGCCGTGATTTTTCTCCACTTGGGGAGTTTTCCACGTTAAACTATCGTGTTATTTATTCTCTTTAATTTATCAGTCATTATTTTATTTTCTCATTTATTCCTGCTTGAAGCTGATCCGAAGGGCGGAAAAATAGCGATTTTCCCAAAAAGTGGTATCAGAGCCTAGTTGTTAGGCAGAGCTTTTAGTGTTAAAATAATTTCTTGTAATTATAAGTATGCACTGTGGTTGCAGCTTAGTCTGATCTTCCACATCAGAAATACTGTTGTTAGAAATTATTTTATTTTAAAAGCAGGTGGAGTTTTGGAAGTCTTGAAGCGGGTGGAGCTTTGCTTTGGTGTGCTTGAGTACCGGTGGTGAAGGTCCTGACGATAATTATTGAAGTTATTCTGGTACGAAAGTTCTAATAATATACCGTGCACGTAACTTCTGTCTAGAAGGCCGTATTTTAAGTGGGACCGCTTGTGACCCCTCCATCCAACTGAGATTTTACGTGGAATGGTAATATTGTCTAGGAGATCATTGTGATCTTTCCTAGGTATTGCCGAATCGGTTTACTTCATTAATTATTAGGTTCACTGTTATAAGCACAAGTAAGCATGTCGGCTATGAGATGTGAGATTGAGAAATTTGACGGGAGAATGAATTTTGCACTGTGGCAAGTGCAAGTCAAAGACGTGTTGATTCAATCTGGACTGCATAAGGTTTTGAAAGGTAAACCAGTCAGCGGAAAGAATTCAGAAAAAGACAGTAGTAGTGGAGACTCAGAAAAATCCAAGATTAGCGATGAAGAATGGGAGGAGCTGGATATCAAAGCGGCAAGTCAAATTCGCATGTGTCTATCAAAAAATGTTCTTGCTAATGTGTTTGGATTGTCCACCAAGAAACTGGAAGAATTGTACCAAGGAAAAAAATATATCCAATAGGTTATATTTGAAGAAGCAATTTCATACGTTGAAATTGGCAGAAGGTACAAAGCTGTCAGATCACCTGAGTGTTCTTAACAGCATCGTCTCTGAATTGGAAACTCTTGGAGTGCAAACCGAAGATGAAGATAAAGCTCTCCGACTCATCCTGTCACTTCCTTCGACATATGAGCATATGAAACCTGTTCTGAAATATGGTAGTAAGGAAGTGGTGTATGCAGATGTGGTTAGTAAGCTCATTACTGAGGAGAGAAGACTGAATGAAATGAAAAATGAATCATATGAGGATTTAGCTTTATCTGTCGGTACCAGAAAAAAGAATAAAAGCTCCAGAAAGAGGAAGGTTGTCTGCTGGGGTTGTGGTCAAATTGGACACGTGAAGAGGGATTGCCCGAACGGTGGAGCTGATTCGGCTAGAAGCTCTAACGTTGTTGCTGCCAATGTGATCTCCTGTGGCGAAGGAAATGATGTGATCTATCTGTAAATGAGAGATGTGTGTCCTCATGGCATGATTGCTACCCGTTGAAATGCCATGGAAGAGGACGGATTATTGGTAGCTGGTCCACGGAAATGTGCACGGCATTGGTTGACAGTTGATGCAAAGTGTGTGGTGGAAAAAATATGTCGATGTCTAATGAATTCTCGGAAAAGTCAACAGGAGGGTTGCACCATAAACTATTAGCGGGATCCGACATGGCTAATATAAAATTCTTGGAGTCGGTAAAGTGGTTCCAAGTGGCGATACTCTTTTATGGTGGAATATGATAATTCTTGACGATAAGAATTATGATTGTCGGTAGCAGACAATGTTGTGTTTTTTTTTAATTTTATTTTCAAAGTGGAGATTGTTAGCCGCCTTTGTTGAAAACAAATAAATAAAAAAAAAGGTTTTGCTCAATCCCACGTCGGGGAGATGAGCAAAAGAGGGTGGTAGGTTTGGTTATAAAAGGAAGCTAATGTTTAGCTTTCTAAACACACCAAAACACACCAAAAACACTTGAATGTGTTTTATATTAGGGATTTAGAGCAAGTCTTTTGGAGTCCCTTAGAGTATAAAATATTTGGGGTGTTTTGAGGGTATCGGTAGAAAAATGTTTTGTAATTGTGATTGTAACAATTTGCCGCATAGTGAATATTTTTCTTGGTTGTCGTTTGGCAACGACCGTGTTTTTTCTCCACTTTTGGAGTTTTCCACATTAAACTATCGTGTTATTTATTCTCTTTAATTTCTCAGTCATTATTTTATTTTCTCATTTATTCCTGCTTGAAGCCGATCCGAAGGGCGGGAAAATAGCGATTTTCCCAACACAATTTGGCCACTATTTTGAAAATCTATCTTGACCATTTCACTCAATTCGATTCTAACAAGACATGGTACAACATATTTCTCATTCTCCAACTTAAATAGGCATAGTAATTAAAGGCCCAAAACACAACTTAAATAGGCATAGTAATTAAAGGCCCAAAACACACTGAGGCAGCCTACGCGCTAGCCTCCAGGCGAAGGCGGAAGTCTGAGTGAGGTGTGGTGCATTAATAAATAAAAAAATAATTTAAATACATAAATCTGTAAATTATGTTTTAAGATATAAAAAAATGAAAAAAAATTAGAAAAACATGGAAAGGAACACACATAAATCAGGAAAAAGAAACCAACATGACAAGTTATATTTTAAGATATTAGAGTTAAGATAGCAAACGGTAGAATCGAGAAAATATGGGGAAAAATAAAAATAAAAAGCAAGTATAGGAAGAGAAAATGAGAAAGGCATATATGAATGGCTATTGGCTAAAAACTAGATTGCAAGAGGTGAGTGCTAGATGAAGGATTGGAGGCTAGATGAAGGATTGGAGGCTAGATTACAAAGCACATAATTGGTTTTTCTGTCGCATTTTATTTCTTTCGTTTATTTTATTTACTTATTTTGCCTAAGCATATGTTGGCTAGAAAGCTTTATATTGAAAGAAAACCCTAGGTGACTTCTTCAGAAAAACAAAAAAATAGAAAGACATGCCTATCTTGAGCCTTAGGCGCAAAAAAGGCGCACGCTTGAGGACTATTGAGGCGCAAGCCGCTGAGCCTTAAGTAAAGCGCGTCATTAATAACTATGTAAATAGGTACTATAATTTATCAATAATATAATTAAATATAAGATGCATAAATTATAGAAAACCATGCGGTAATCTTACAAGCAAATCAAGTATTAGTAACAAAAGGAGGTCTATGTACGGTAGAGAGTAGAAATTTTCCTAGATCATCGTTTTCGTTTCCTTTTTTGTTGATTTCAACTCATAAACCTCCCAGTTTTTGCAACTTTGCCAAATGTTCTTCCATTTTCCTAGCAAGAGCTCTCAAAATTTAGAAAAGAAATTAAAACCATACACAATCAATATATTGTATAAAAGCTGAGTCTAGAAGTTATTAAGCAGAATCTCGCCAAGTGTTAAAGCCTATTTTTTTGACAAATGAACAAAAAAAGTGGCTTCTTATGAGGCCATGGCATATAGTATTTCTCTAGGGTTTAACAATAAACATGAATTTTGTTATTCAGCTTAAACATACTAACTCATGGATTGATAATTCCTCTCTTCGTCACTCTCTCTCAATTGACAACTCGCCAAGAAAAAAATCTGGAGGCTTTTCTTGAGTTCTTCTCATAACCGCAATCTAGGGTAAATTGTACCTTTTAAATTTTAATTCATTTCTATAAATAAAGGTAAGAAACAACAATAAAGGAAACCAAGTCCTAAATTATGAAAGCAAGCAGGAACGGAGATGAAAATTCAATTTAAATTCAGTAGCCAAACCTTATGTAAAACAACTATCAGTATTTCCAAAAATGATTCATAGATGGGAGATCGAATAATTTTAAAGACACCAAAATAGTCATATCAAAATTTTAACCCTGAAGAAGCGGTATTCAAAGTCTGGTTCTTTTGTGTTTAAAGCCGGTCTCAAACCGAGCTAGATGAGGTTAGAAGTATTAAGAAACTAATCCAACCCATCTGATATTGATTTCATATGGATTAATCGTTTTATGGAGGTTGGGTCGGGTCAGATTATGCAGGTTATTCCTTATCTTGTTAAATGTTATTACTGATTCCAAGATAGAAACACAATGGAAAGGAGAGCGAAGGAGGAGTTCTATGACAAAGTCAAAATCACTATCCTTGAAAGCCCACTAATATTTTTCTTGATTGTCTGATCTGGTGACCTTGAACTTAATTTTCTGAAAGAGATTATGGAGAGGTTAATAATTCAATGCAATGTTTTTCTCTCACTCACTGCTAATACTGTTTCCGAATCTAATTCTTTATTTGGTGCTTTCTCAAATATGATACAATATGGAAAGTCAAATACCAATAATTTAGGAGAAAATTAAGCCTAAAATCAATAGAGCAGAATATTTTGACTTTCCTAAACTAATACATGTATACAGTATAAATTTAACATTACAGAAGAATGAATGATAAGAAATTCTATTCCTCTAAATTATCTTTCTTTCTATCTTCTATCATGGTATCAGAGCAGGTTCTTCAATCCAGAAGGAGAGAACCAGCAATCATCATCTACCAAAATCCCTCCTTGAATTGATCCTTCAAAGCCAAACCAAATAATGTCAGAAAGTGATTCTGAAAACAATTCCAACACGACTGGTAATACTAAATCAATGTTACCAGACGATATAGCCCTCCAATTTGCGAATCTGTTAAAACAAACTCTTCAAACAGATTTGACAATAGCCACAAAATTAACAGGAGATAATTATGCTATCTGGGCTCGGTTGATGCGAGCAGCAATAGGAGGAAAGGGAAAAACAAAATACATGTCCTCTAATCCTCCTCCAAACACAGATCCTACCTTTCAATTATGGGATCAAGAGGACCAAATTGTGTTTACCTGGATCATTCAAAATATTGATTCCAGTATGGTAAACAGTGTGATAAACTACCCTACTGCCAAAACCTTGTGGGAAGGTTTAGCCACAACATACGGCAGTGGTGTAGATTCGTTACAAACATACGATTTACACAAGAAGGCAAGTATCATCAGACAAGGCAATGGGACTCTTGAAGGGCTGTGGAGCACACTACAGGGGTATTGGCAGACAATTGATCGTAGACAGCCAAACCCCATGAGATGTCCAAAAGATATAGCAGAATTCAATAAATATGTCAATGAGCAACGATTATACCAGTTTTTGACGACAATCGATGAGAGGTTCGAATCGGTCAGGAAGGATCTTTTGAAATAGGAGCCTAAACCCTTAGTAGAGGCTGCATATGCCTCGGTTCGTCGAGAGGCCACAAGAATCCAAGTATTGAAACCTGCTACCTCCAGCGACGATGATACATCATCGGGTGGCATAAGTTCGGGCCTGATCGCAAAACCAGTGAATCGAAGCAGAATGTCTGGACAGCAAAAGAATCGATCAGATTTCTCAGATCGTAGAAGCTCATCACAGGAAGATCGCTTAAAACTTCAATGTTCTCATTGTGGTATGAAAAAGCATACCAAGGATGGTTGTTTTGAACTAATTGGTTACCCTGACTGGTGGGAGAATGGGAACCGAATTAAAAAGAAAGGTACAGGTAAAGCAAATACAGCTTCGGGCAACCAAGAGGCTACCGGCAAAACTGAAAGCAGCGAGAATTGTGGCGGAGGAACAAGCTAAGCGGGGATCACTGCTATGGCAAGCGGCGGCGCTGGAAGCTTTGGTAAGAACCCTAAAATTCTCTCAAGTAATGAAAGAGATGGGGATGTGGGAAATAAACTACCCACTAGGCCATATTTCAAAAGAGAAGAAGGGTCTATGCTGTTCGGCCCACTACCAAAGCCAATAAATCGGACCAAAAAGGAAGAACAAGTGGAGCCAGCCCAATTAAATTCTGCTCAGATTCAGCCCAGTCCGGAAAAAGAAAATAAATGGATTCTTGACTCGGGTGCCTCACATACCGTCACTCACGATGCTTCAGATCTTATTACCTCAGAAATTCCAGAAAAAAACTTCATACAAAGTGCAAATGGCATGTTGTCAAAAGTGGAAAATGCTGGAAAAATTAAATTCAATCCTAAAATGGAATTGGAGCAATGTCTTTATGTCCCCTCACTCTCGCATAAACTTTTATCAGTTAGTCATATTACTAAAGAACTGAATTGTGTGGTTCTCATGTATCCTCAATTTTGTTATTTGCAGGACATTCATACGAAGGAGATCATTGGGCGTGGTACTGAGTTTGACGAACTGTATTATGTCGATGACGTGGTAAAAAAGGGGGCTGTATTACTTGCTCATGGAACTGAGGATAGACAAATTTGGCTATGGCATAGAAGATTGGGACATCCGTCGGCAAGTTATTTACGGTTCTTATTTCCTACTTTGTTTAAAAATAGGAACTCTTGTTTGAATTGTGAGACTTGCATACTTGCGAAAAGTCACCGTGTTTCATTTCCTTTAAACAATACTAGACTTGATAAAGCATTTAGTTTGATTCACTCTGATGTTTGGGGTCCTGCTCCATGCTCTACTGGTTTTCAATATTTTGTGTTATTTGTGGATGATTTTTCTCGCATGACGTGGGTGTATTTTTTAAAGCATAAATCTGAGGTGTTTGAAAAATTTGTTGCATTCTTCCACATGATTCAAACTCAATTCCACTGAAAAATTAAAATTCTCCGTTCTGACAATGGCACTGAATATGTCAACGGAGCCATGAAAAACTTCTTCCTTGAAAATGGTCTAATCCACCAAACTACATGTCCCTATACACCACAACAAAATGGTGTTGCTAAACGTCGGAATAGAACCCTTCTGGATATGACACGAGCAATGCTTATCGAGTCCCGTGTTCTGAAATTTTTTTGGCCAGAAGCCCTTGCTACTTCTGCCTACCTTCTGAACCGGTTACCCACAAAGATTTTGGATCATAAAACACCCTTACAAGTCCTTGGTAGTCAAGTAGACGTTCCCTAAGCTTTATCTTTGCCTCCACGGATTTTTGGGTGCTCTGTTTTCGTTCACATTCCAAAAGGGGATAGAACTAAACTAGACCCTTGTGCAATCAAGTGTGTTTTTATGGGATATGCACTTCATCAGAAGGGGTACAGGTGTTATAGTCCTAGTACACGCAAGACCTATGTGACTATGGACTGTAACTTTATCGAGACTGAATATTACTATATTGCCCATTCTAGTGGTCAGGAGGAGAACAATAGTGATCCACTAGCATGGTTGAACAATAGTGCTATCTTAGACAGTGCTATTCCAGAATCAACTAAGCTTGCAAATGAATCTATCAGACAAGAATCAGAAGGTGACACACACTCAGTACCACAAGAAGTGCCATCTTTACCCAATGTCTCTCCTTCTGAAGATGTCCAACTAGAGGTAAGTGAGGAATCACACTCCTTTAGTAATAATGATTTGATTGATACTAACTCTGAACAGGAGATCCAAGAAGAAAGATACCATCTGCCTCCAAGAAGTACTCGTGGGATTCCACCAAGAAGGTACTCTCCTGAAAGAGTTACTAGAGGTTTTAGATACCCCTTGGAACATCTAGTGAGGGGTAGGACCAGTGAAGCTGTAAAAACTTTCTCGCTTTCCATTCATGAGGTAATTCCGAGATCAGTAGAGGAGGCAAAGCAAAAAAAGGAATGGTGGGAAGCAATGAAAGAAGAAATGAAAGCTCTAGAAAAAAATGGAACATGGGTAACATGTGAACTACCAAATGGGAAGAGACCTGTAGGGTGCAGATGGGTGTTCACTATTAAGCACAAGGCTGATGGGACAGTTGAAAGATACAAGGCCAGACTAGTTGCAAAAGGCTACACTCAAACCTATGGCATAGATTACTCAGAAACCTTTTCTCCAGTTGTAAAGATAGACACAATTCGGGTTCTTTTTTCCATTGCTGCAAACAAAAGATGGCCTATGCACTAGTTTGATGTGAAAAATGCATTCCTACATGGGGATTTGAAGGAAGAGGTATATATGGAAATTCCCCCAGGCTTTTCTAAAAACTTTAAAGGAAACGAAGTTTGCCGACTTCAAAAGGCACTATATGGATTAAAACAATCTCCACGGGCATGGTTTGGAAGGTTCACCGAAGCAATGAAAAGATATGGCTATCGGCAGAGTAATTCTGATCACACCTTGTTTTTAAAGAAAAGAGGAGAACTAATCACATGCCTGATCATCTATGTGGATGATATGATCATCACAGGTAGTGACAAGGAAGAAATAACAAAGCTTCGAGATAATCTGTTTGCTGAATTTGAAATGAAAGATTTGGGAGGTCATAAATATTTCCTTGGAATTGAAGTCCTAAGATCAAAGATGGGGATTTTCATTTCTCAAAGGAAATATGTCTTAGATCTTCTTGCTGAAACAAAGATGATTGACTGCAAACCAATTGATACTCCTATACAAGTTAATCATGGCCTTGTGTTGAAGGAAGGAGGAGAGCCTGCCGACAAAGAACTGTATCAGCGGCTAGTTGGGAAATTAATTTACTTATCTCATACTAGACTAGATATAGCATATGCAGTCGGGGTGGTTAGCCAGTTTATGCACTCTCCACAGAAGGAGCACATGGAAGCTATGACGAGGATTGTGAGGTATCTCAAGGGAACTCCTGGACATGGAATCTTGTTTAGAGACAATGAACACTTGGAAATAGAAGCTTACACTGATGCTGATTGGGCAGGAAATCCAAATGATAGAAAATCCACTTCTGGTTACTTCACTCTGGTTGGTGGAAATCTGGTAACTTGGCGTAGCAAGAAACAAAAGGTGGTTGCTCTTTCAAGTGCTGAAGCTGAGTTCAGAGGAATTGCCAGAGGAGTAAAAGAGGTATTATGGCTAAAAAAAATTCTTGATGAATTGGGTTTTCCACCTCAAGGTCCAGCCAAACTAAAGTGTGATAACAAGGCAGCCATCAGCATTTCTGGAAATCCTGTCCAACATGACAGGACAAAGCATGTAGAAGTTGATAGACACTTCATCAAGGAGAAACTTGAAGGAGGTATCATCGAGCTTCCATTTGTGAGGTCTGAACACCAATTAGCCGACAGTTTTGACTAAGGGAGTTACAACTCAATCTTTTCATGAAGTATTGGGCAAGTTGAACATTGGAAATCCCACTGATCAACTTGAGGGGGAGTGATACAATATGGAAAGTCAAATTAAGCCTAAAATCAATAGAGCAGAATATTTTGACTTTCCTAAACTAATACATGTATACAGTATAAATTTAACATTACAGAAGAATGAATGATAAGAAATTCTATTCCTCTAAATTATCTTTCTTTCTATCTTCTATCAAAATACTAAAGCAGTTTTTTTTTCCTAGTGATATAACTATTATTGATTCTAATCTAACATTAAAACTCTGATTTCTCCTAAAGCAACTGTTAATAATTTCTTTTCTAGTTTTCTCTAACCTGCATAAAAGAACAGTGCAAGCAGTAAGAGTGTTGATGTAGGAAATTGTTTAGTGGAGAACACTAAAAAACACTCATGCAAGCTGCAGGAGTGATCAAAATGGGGATCGGACAAGAATTCAACAATTTCTATTTGCCATAAATCAATCATTCTTTGCAAAATTTAAAAAAAAAAAAAGGAAACAAAAAAGAAAAAGAAATTCAATGAAGACACCTAGTCACAGAAAATAACTAGTCAGAGACAAAAGAGGAAGGGAGGAGGTAGGACTTTGAGGGACTCAGATGAAACGTGGCAGTGACTATGAGAGAATATCAGTTCTACTTGGTACCATGATGAAAAAGGCAACCAATCCGAATACAAACGTTGCATGTTTCAACACAATTAATAACCGAATAATTATGTGTAATTCAAGAAATTCGGGTTGCATTGATAGGGAGACTTGAACAGATTTGAACAGCGGTTTATCTGTACGGCAAGTGTTTCTAATGAAGATTCTTATATGCCAATTATACATGATGGCCAATAGTAAGTCCTCAGTTTGTAGCAAACTTGTGAATTGCATGACTTGGTTATGATAAAAGCTTTGACAATACATACCTGCTCTGCCAAGTGCAAAGAATCTAACTTTTTTATGGTTGTTTCATTTGACTCAGATGCATGTTCTTCATCTTCAGTTCCTTCAGTGTCAGAGCTCGTATCTTTTGCACTCCCAGCTTCAATGAACTGCAGGAGA
The DNA here is from genome assembly GCF_041381405.1 of Jatropha curcas. Taxonomy (NCBI): domain Eukaryota; kingdom Viridiplantae; phylum Streptophyta; class Magnoliopsida; order Malpighiales; family Euphorbiaceae; genus Jatropha; species Jatropha curcas. Next base: position 11,834,470 of record NC_143151.1, on the reverse strand, counting down.
AAAAACAACACTGGATTAGAAAGTGGTAATACAAATTTGGGCAAATTACATTCCAAGGCACAAGCTAAACCTAACATAACCGAATTATGATAGCAGGTGGAATGGCAAAACAAGACCCGCATAGAAAAAGATACTGCTATTAAATTATTTGCAGTATTGTCAAAATTCTAGAAAAAGGTGCTTCAAGAGTATCGGTGATTGGTGCATGCCTACAAGTGTAAGGTATGGAAGGTTGGACAGCGTATAATCACATTTGAATACAAATTGATGAACAGTTTATGTAGACGATATTTGGTGCCACCACCATAATTAATAGGAGAAAACTAGAAAACGAATATCAATCGACTCACTCACATGCATCAATTAATAAGACATGATTTGCCATACTTTCTCAATGTGATTCAGATCTTTCCTTGTAAATCCACAGCAAGCTCCTTGTTGAGAAAGCCGACTGTTTTTGATATAGAAGAAAAAGTAGGTACTGCCAGTTTCATCCGAATCTACATCCGAACCATCAATTTCATCTATGTGTTCTTGAAAGGACAGATTAAATCTGGGGGGAAAAATGAAAAAGGAAAACATCACGGATTGAAAATATATGTACATTAGGAATTCATGCACAGGAATGTGATAAGAAAAATCCTAGGAGTGGTGGATCATTGACATGTTAGCCGCCATTGTTGAAAACAAAAGAAAAAAATATATATAAAAAATGTTTTTTGCTCAATCCCACATCGGTGAGATTGAGTTTTGAGGGTGGTAGGTTTAGTTATAAAAGAAAGCTAATGTTTAGCTTTCTAATCACACCAAAACACACCAAAAATACTTGAATGTGTTTTATATTAGGGATTTAGAGCAAGTCTTTTGGAATCCCTTGGAGTATAAAATATTTGGGGTGTTTTGAGGGTGTCGGGTAGAAAAATATTTTGTAATTGTGGTTGTAACAATTTGCCGCATAGTGAATATTTTTCTTGATTGTCGTTTGACAACGGCCGTGGTTTTTCTCCACTTGGGGAGTTTTCCACGTTAAATTATCGTGTTCTCTTTAATTTCTCAGTCATTATTTTATTTTCTCATTTGTTCCTGCTTGAAGCCGATCCGAAGGGCGGGAAAAATAGCGATTTTCCCAACAAGTGGTATCAGAGCCTAGTTGTTAGGCGAAGCTTTTTTAGTGTTAAAATAATTTCTTGTAATTATAAGTATGCTCTGTGGTTGCGGCTTAGTCTGATCTTCCACATCAGAAATACTGTTGTTAGAAATTATTTTATTTTAAAAGCAGGTGGAGTTTTGGAAGTCTTGAAGCGGGTGGAGCTTTGCTTTGGTGTGCTTGAGTATCGGTGGTGAATGTCCTGACGATAATTATTGAAGTTATTCTATTCTGATAATATACCGTGCACGTAACTTCTGTCTAGAAGGCCGGATTTTAAGTGGGACCACTTGTGACCCCTCCGTCCAACTGAGATTTTACGTGGAATGGTAATATTGTCTAGGAGATCATTGTGATCTTTCCTGGGTATTGCCGAATCGGTTTACTTCATTAATTATTGGGTTCACTATTATAAGCACAAGTAAGCATGTCGGCTATGAGATGTGAGATTGAGAAATTTGACGGGAGAATGAATTTTGCACTGTGGCAAGTGCAAGTCAAAGACGTGTTGATTCAGTCTGGACTGCATAAGGTTTTGAAGGGTAAACCAGTCAGCGGAAAGAATTCAGGAAAAGACAGTAGCAGTGGAGACTCAGAAAAATCCAAGATTAGCGATGAAGAATGGGAGGAGCTGGATATCAAAGCGGCAAGTCAAATTCGCATGTGTCTAGCAAAAAATGTTCTTGCTAATGTGCTTGGATTGTCCACGACAAAGGAGTTGTGGGAGAAACTGGAAGAATTGTACCAAGGCAAAAATATATCCAATAGGTTATATTTGAAGGAGCAATTTCATACGTTGAAAATGGCGGAAGGTACAAAGCTGTCAGATCACTTGAGTGTTCTTAATGGCATCGTCTCTGAATTAGAAACTCTTGGAGTGCGAACCGAAGATGAAGATAAAGCTCTCCGACTCATCCTGTCACTTCCTTCGACATATGAGCACATGAAACCTGTTCTGAAATATGGTAGTAAGGAAGTGGTGTATGCGGATGTGGTTAGTAAGCTCCTTACTGAGGAGAGAAGACTGAATGAAATGAAAAATAAATCATATGAGGATTCAGCTTTATTTGTCGGTACCAAGAAAAAGAATAAAAGCTCCGGAAAGAGGAAGGTTGTCTGCTGGGTTTGTGGTCAAACTGGACACGTGAGGAAGGATTGCCCGAACGGTGGAGCTGATTCGGCTAGAAGCTCTAACGTTGTTGCTGCCAATGTGATCTCCTGTGGCGAAGGAGATGATGTGATCTCTCTGTAATTGAGAGATGTGTGTCCTTATGGCATGATTGCTACTCGTAGAGATGCCATGGAAGAGGACGGATTATTGGTAGCTGGTCCACGAAAATGCGCACGGCATTGGTTGACGTTGATGCAAAGTGTGTGGTGGAAAAAATATGTCGATGGCTAATGAACTCTCGGAAAAGTCAACAGGAGGGTTGCACCATAAACTATTAGTGGGATCCGACATGGCCGATGGAAAATTCTTGGAGTCGGTAAAGTGGTTCCAAGTGACGATACTCTTTTATGGTGGAGTATGATAATTCTTGACGATAAGAATTATGATTGTCGGTAGCAGACAACGGCCGTGGTTTTTCTCCACTTGGGGAGTTTTCCACGTTAAATTATCGTGTTCTCTTTAATTTCTCAGTTATTATTTTATTTTCTCATTTGTTCCTGCTTGAAGCCGATCCGAAGGGCGAGAAAAATAGCGATTTTCCCAACATGACATCCATATTTGCTGCAGACATTAACAGCATACAACTACATTAAGTTTTTTGCTTTTTATTTTATTTTTAAATAAGGTGGAATAGTTAGAATGGACAGTTTTTATAGCCACCAACAAAATTTTGAATCACAGATACAAAAAGTCTATTTTCAGTACCAACTGAAGAAAGGGAAATTACGAACAACGCAGATAGAAAGGAAAAAATGAAGGGAAAAAAAATGATGCTTCATTGAGAATAACTATATAGAATTTTTTTTTTTTTTAAAAAGAAAAAAAGAAGGAAAAGAAAGAAATATATCCAAATAATCTCTTATTAGATCAGCAAAAATGATAGCTAAAATGTTTCAGAGTATTGTCTGAGATCCAACAATACTTTGAGCAAAATAACCAATTACCTCTTGCTAAAAAACTTGAAGATGCATTCAACATCGCGGTCAAAGTGCCTGAGCAATGAGAAAAAAATAAGAAAGCATAGAAATAAAAGACTATTGCAGATTGAATATTAGAGTAAATCAATAACAGGTACTAAGATCCGACACATACATTTCGGCATTTCGATGTGATACAGATACCATCTAAGGGAAATCAATCACGGTGATCTTTTCATCATCACCGATCTACAAAGTAATTGAGCACAAAAATGTAAAGCTTATCAGTTAGCTGAAATTGAAATTTTACGAGATTTTTGGCCATCTAATAGAATGAACAGTGAACAAATTCAATGCAGAAACTAAACCTAAATGGCATGAAACCATGAAACCCTGTATGCAAAATATACAGAAAAAAAAAGTGCGGAAAAGTTGAAAAATGTATAACAAAGATGATAAAAAAAAAAAACAAGACAAAAAAAAGGAAGTAACAAACAGCTGTAAAGCCAAGAGATGTATGGCATTATCAAGAGGCTCAAACACATACCATCATATTAAATTCACTGAAATCACAATGAATGAGACCATGTTCTGCGAGACAAACAACAACACCAATTATTGTTACAAAAACTGTTTCTGGATTTTGCAATTGCTTCACCTGCACACTGAATTCAAATAAATAACTTATAAATCAACTGCTCATGGATATAAAGCCACAGTTTGGCACCACAAATCAAGACAACCAGGCAGAAGACAGAGATTAGAGCAGGTCAGAATACCCATTAAATATATGAAATGAAACAGAACCTCACTTATCATTTGAGGTCCCATCTAGAGCATAGAATTGGGTGTCTTGAAATTGGAATTGAACCCCTTAATTCTAATTCAGCTGTTTGGCACCCATTTAGAAATAGAATTGCATCATTTCCGCGTCCAATTCCTCAGAATTGCAACATAACTATCATAACTATAATGCGCTTTCACAATTCAGAGGGGACAATCACTGAATTGGAATTTCAATTCAGTTCCAATTCATGGCTCTAAAGGTTGCCCATTCCAAAAATTAACAATAGATATCAATATCAATTGTATTATCATCACTATATGTGAGTGTGTGTGTGTATTATATGTTGATTAAATGACCATAATTGGTAGTAGTATATGTTAGGTTGTCAACAAAAACAAATATCTAATGTTGATGACCAGTGTAACAATACAAGATAAGTATGAAGCAGAAATAATGCAATAGAAATCATACAAAATAACCATAACTAAGAAATGATGAAAATCGAGTGAGGAAAGTGGGGGGTGAATGCAAAGGACAAATTCATAATTTAGGAACGAAACAAGCATAAAAGTAAATGATGGAGGTCAACTTACAGCGGATAACCATAGACACGTGACATAACCACACAATGCCTATTACAGTCCATAGCTTGTGGAACAGGAAACCCATGTTCTTCCAAAGCCTGCAAAAAATACCCAAAAAAATGAGCATCATGTCAACACCAACCAACATAACTACCACTCAATAGACTACAACTAATGTGAACAGACGAGACAACAACAGAACCTTCATAAAAGCAAATTCTTTTAGGGCAGCTAGACAGGACAAGTAGAGCAAATTATAATTGCGACGATGCCTCAAGTAATCACGCTTAGATTTGACAGCCCTGAAAGAAACTCTGCCAAGCCTATGCAGCTTCATTGCCAATATAGTACCATCCTCTGTACAAACCTCAAATATATCTTCAACAAAATGAAAGATATAAAACGTCAATGAAATATCAAAACAAAGTAAAATAAAAAAATAAAAATAATACTAAACTAACCAAATACTCCACGATTAAAAATAATACTAAGTTGCAGAAACTTTCTTATGGTTCAAAAACATACCAGACTCCTTTCCAACTCCGATTTGACGATCAACAGCTCTAAATACTCCACGATTGAGCAACGTTTAAATGGCAAGGTAATCATATCCAAGGTAAGTGAGCCGAAACCCATGGTGCAGCAGACATACAGACATTAACCAAATATATTGGTAGACTCAAATTAGCAGACATACAGACAATACAATGCATTGTTACTCACACTTAGAGGAATCATGGTGCAGCAGCTTATGCTTGAGTAAGCTTTTCAAAACCTTCTATGTCCCTCCATTTCTAAAATAATTGTACATATAGATGTTATTAATAAACTTAAACTCAAATCAAAAGGAAAGCAAAAAGACAAATACAATTCATCAATTATCATTTTAAAATGACTAATTACCCAACAAGCTAATTATGAAGCAAGTAAAATCAACATGGAAAAGGGCGTACTTGACAGAAGCTATACGATCAATGAGCATTGTAGGTACAATTTCATGCTGTTATAAAAGTATAAAGGAGAATGATCATCAATAGCTTACTAAATAACATGAAATAACACGTCAAAATCAACAAACTAAAAATATACTCCATCAGTCACATTTTATTTGCTTTTTATTCTTTTTTTGGATGTCTCAAAATATTTGCAAGGTTTTTAAATTTATACATTTAATCAATTGTTTTCCCATAATAACCTTTCATGATCCTTTATTAAATTAAGGACTTTTATTAATATCTTAATGAATTAAGGATAAATAAAAAAAAATAAAATAATTTTTATTGACTAAATTCTTAATATGCGTTTTTTGTAAAACTATGCAAATAAAATGGAACGGAGGGAGTATTTAAGAAAGAATAAGAGGATGAGTATATACATTCCTCATGCCCATCTCAACAACATTGAGAACCCTAAATTCTTCTTTGCTGAGATATCTTAAGACTTCCACATCTAATTTCATCTTCACCTATTATGTACTTACAACAAGAAAAATGCAGACAAAGATAAGAAACATTAGAATTAAAGTTAAAATATGAACAATTAAGGCAAAGAATTGAAAGACAACCAAATAACTTGTGTACTGACAATTGGACAGTGTTAGGAGAACCAAAGAGGTTGGCGTGGTGATTTTTGGTGATTATTTTCAAGAAATTTAGAGATTTTCTATTTAAGCTAAGTAAGTGTGCTGATGATTTTCTTTCTTATTTTTGGGTTTTGATTTCTCTTTTAGCATTTTCATGTCCATTCATGCTCCAATTTTTCTTTTATTTATTTTCTTGATTCTGATTTTTGATTTTCATCTATGTAGAGGTTCGAGAACCCTCTACCAAGGAGAAAGGCAAGCAAAAACTTAGAGAGCTTTAATATAAGCTTGCCAAAGCTTGTTTTAAGGTTAGTGTTCATAGATACACTTCCTCTCTTCAAATTTTGATTTTTAAGATACATACTTTATATGAAAATTTGGGGATTTTGTATGAATTGCTTAAATTGTTGAACCTTGATTGAATAATTGTACTCTTGGGTGTATTTTAACATTGTTAGTATGATTAGTTGGTTGAGAGAAACTCATCCCTTTGTTCTCCCATTTTGGCCAAAACATGTTTAAAGTAGGAGTTGAGTTTTCTCTTCAATTAATGTATTGATTAGCCTCTAAATGTGTTATTATGGACATACCTAAGAGATAGTAAAGTTAAATTGTACATATTTATGTTTTAGTAATTTTTCATGTGAGTAAAAATTGTTAGAAATTGAGGAAAAAATATGAAATTGGTTTAATTGATGCATGCTAATGATTTAAATGGTTATTTGGGTGCATAAGAATAATGTTAGCATGTGTGATTGAAAGAGGAAACCTCCTCCCCTTGACCACCATAAAGAGGTCGAACCACCCTAGGGTGTTAAGGCTTAGTTTGTCTTTTTATTTTATGCTTGGACCTTCTATGTTATACTAAATATATGTTTTGAGTAATGGTAATTTGATTACATATATATGATAAAATTGATATTTTTTTTATATATGTTTAAAGTTTATGAGAAATTAGTGTTTAAAGCATGTGTGCCTTGAATTGCATAAGGAAAGTATAACTTATATGATAAGATTTTATTTATGATAAAATTTGTTATGACTTTAACAAAATTAAAAAAAAAAAAAAGAGTTTAATGAGAAATTTCCTATGTTAAGTAATTCTGCCTAAGTATGAAATTTTCATGAATTACTTAAATTTTAAATTAAGTTCCTATTATAATTTCAAGAAGACTAAAGAAAAATAAGTTTTATGAGAAGTGTTATGGATTAAGAAATTAAGTTATGTCTTGGGCTTTAATAAACTTGGTATGAATTTGATGTGTGATTGGATTTATTATGTAAGATGAGCGTGCTCGACATTTGATGCCATTATGATATGAAGCTATGATCATATGTTAGGCACGTGAGTGCCTTATGTTAGAGTGGACGCACTCCATATGTTAAGATAGACTTTTGATGCCCTATGACAATGTTGGCATATAAGGCCATTATGAATAAGTTTATGAAATCTTATCTGCTTCATTTTCTCCTAAGTGTATGTGAGCCCCTTTAAAAAAATATTTTTTTTAAGGAAATTAAATTAATGAGATTATATTATTTTAGTTAATCTTAGTTTAGGAATAAATGATTATATTATCAATGAATTTCCAAAGCATTGATAATTTGGTACATGGTTTTAAAACAAATAGTATGTTTATTGGTAAAATAAATGTCTATGTTTATTGGTAAAATAAATGTCTAAAGTAATGAACTTATGATATGAAAGGATTAAGTTATTTATGTTATCAAATTGTAAGTTTACTGTGATATTTCTTTAGCTAAATGTATATGCATGTTGAATATCCAATGATTTTATATTTGCGAACCTTTTTATGAAATTTATGTTTTAAGTATGTTGTCATCACAATGTTGGTAAGTATGTGATTTATGAGCACTACTGAGTTTCATACTCAGCGCGTTGATTTTTATCACGCGCAGTTTGAAGACCGTGGTTGCTGCTCGAAGACCAGAAGAGACCATTTATGTAGTAGTAGTATTAATTTTATGTAATTAAGAATTATGTCATGTATAATTATTACCATTTAGAGATTATGTTATTTGAATTATAACTTAAGCATGATATTAAAAATTATTTTTAGTGTATATATTTGGAGATAAGCATGGAACCTATTTAATGATTGGATATAAAATATTTTAAAGTTAGTTGGCATGGTTGGATTATTAGGACTTGATTTATGAATGAATGCTTTTAGTTTGCTGATTATCGTGATGCTAATGAGAGATTTCATCATATGAAGTTATAGAAGTGCAGTTGCATTGTATTAATGATTTGGAGTTTGTTGGGGTTTGGAGTTTGAATTTAGGAGTGTTTTAGTATTCACATTTTTTGTGAGCTCAGTTTTTAAGAGAAAATCTTGCAGTTTTTCTGTAGGATTTTTCCAAATCATTTTTCAAAAAAAATATATATATCAATTACAAAATATTACTTGCTAAACTTACGAATATTAAATCACTTCTAATTCATAACCTGATTATATGATTTATATGTTAGTTAGAATGGTACGGTGCTTCCAGCACCGAATGTGGCATCCATCGTTGGGTCTCTCGGGACTGGGCTGTGGGTGTTACAAGAACAGAACCTATCTCCATGCATCCTTATAGGATGGCACCTGCAGAGCTAAAAGAACTCAAAACTCAATTGCAATAATTTCTTGATAAAGGCTTCATTAGGCCAAGTACATCACCTTGGGGTGCTCCGATTCTTTTTGTAAAGAAAAAGGATGGAACTTTGCGTTTATGCATCGATTATAGACAACTTAACAAGGTGACGGTGAAGAACAAGTATCCACTCCCTAGAATTGACGATCTATTTGATCAACTTCAAGGAGCCACCTGCTTCTTCGAGATTGATCTGAGATCAGGCTACCATCAATGAAGATTTGTGAGCAAGATATTCCAAAGACAACTCTTAGAACCAAATACGACCATTATGAATTTTTGGTCATGTCCTTGGGACTTACCAATGAATCTGCAACTTTCATGGATTTAATGAACCGAATATTCAAGTCATACTTAGATTGGTTCATGATTGTCTTCATGGACGACATATTGATCCATTCCAAGGATGAAGTAGAGCATTCTTAACATTTGAGAATGGTGTTGTGGACATTCTGGGAACACAAGCTTTATGCAAAGCTCTCCAAATGTGAATTTTAGTTGGAAAGTGTGAACTTCAATTTGCTTAAGAGAAGAAAAATGAAAAGAAAGGAAAAATTTTGCGAATCAATGACAACAATATCCACCAAATCGCCGCCATTTTTGGGATTCAATGGTTTGTGACCATGTTTTTACTACTAAGAAGAATTCATGTCAAAATATGAGTTCTATTTCATCAGGTATATAAACAGATCTACAAAAAAAAATTTTATATAGATTTCATAAGTTTATAAAATAAATTATTGATTACATCCTATACATATAGTAAATACATCTTTCTTTTATAGTTTGTAATGAAAATCAACGTTAAACTTTAAACGTCTCTAATCTGATTGTAAAAAAAGGTTTTAAGTGAGCATGTTTGCGTAATGTAAAAATGTAGAAAATATTTTGTCAGATTCTAGTAAATCAGTGTGCAAATTGATGGGTTGTTTAGCTACTGTAAATACAGTATATATATAGATATTGGTTAATTGAGACTATAAAATACAGATAATATATTTGGCTACAGTAAATACAGTATATATATAAATATTGGTTAATTGAGACTATAAAATACAGATAATATATTTGGCTACTGTAAATACAGTATATATATAAAAAATCATTCAATAAAAAGTATGCGCATTGATATATGAGTTGATGTGAGTGTGAAAATAACTAAAATCTGGTATATATTCATATATACATGATTTAGACTATGATTTCATATATATTTAAAACCTGATTGTAATACATAGATGCATGTTCGAATACTATAAGTATGGTAACTATCGAATTAAGATAAATCAGTGTTCGAGGGAATGGTATCTTCTACTAATGAAAATACAGTAAATATGACTATCTTCTGAATTTTTTTAAGGTAAATTAGCGTTTAAGAGAAGGTTTAAGGTGTTTTCTTTGTTCAGTATTCTATTTTTCTTTTTTTATAAAATTTTAAATTTTTTATTGTTAGTTTTATGTATTTTGATTGGCCAAATCTAATTTTTCAATTTAGTATTTAGTATTTAATATGGAAAATTCATAAGGTTTTGAAACCTAATCCAACTACAACTTATAAACTCTAAAATCTATCAAGTTTATTTGAATTGAACACGTTATCATTTTGTAAATAATTCTATAAATTTGAGCGAAGGCTTAGAGATTACTCCTTTCATATCTGAGCAATATTTATTAGAGGAAACATGATTTAGAAGAATTTCGGTTATCTTTATTTTTTTAATTTTTTTAATTTTTTGCTTTTTATGATTGTATGCAAGAAGTACTTTGAGAAAGCATCTCCCAAAGTTGCAATTAACATCAAAATCTCATAACCATTTTTTTTCTATGTTTATCGCCCGACTCTCTCCGCTCTATATTTATTATACTCAAAATTGATATATAATGTAGAAATTTGGATCGGAGTCTTCGTGGTTGAACTTTGTGCCCGCATGAACATTGATCCTATTTTCATATTCTTTGAACTGAACATATTATTTGAATTGAGAAGTTGTATTATTTGGTCATAGATAATTTGAATTTTTTTTCTTTTTTTATGAATCTTTAAAATATTCTATTTATTTTTTCTATAATTTGATTGGATTATGTTCATGCTATTTTGAAGATCCCTTTAAGTATACAATGAGAATTTTAGGGAGCCACCACCAGCGTCTAAGTAAGGTTCTTAACGCCGCTGGACGTAATTTGCATTGAAATGATGTACGTACAAGCCTTATTTTACGGACTTGTTGACGATTTCTTCTTAAAATTATAATCAGTAGCATCAAAACGAAAATTAATTATAATCAATGGCATCAAGAAGGAATAGCGAAGAGTTAATTTTTGAAGGCAAACATTCAAATCCAATAATCCATTAACAGTGCTTATGTTGGTATTTTATGTGGAAATTAAAATAAGAGAAATTGGATTATTGGATTTGAATGTTTGCATTTTCGACATATGTTTATTTTTTATTTGTTTATTATTATTATTATTATTATTTTTTTTTTTTGTCAGGAAAGAAGAAATTCAGGATTGCTAAACCTCGACTTTTTACTATGGGTTGCCTTGATGTTGCCATAACTTGATTGATTACTGTGATCAATGATAGTATGTACATTGATGTCTCTACATATTCAAATATGAATTTCTAGATGGAAATGAAATGGGCTAATTTGTAATGCTTAAATGCTTTTATATGCAGGACATTTTGCTCAAGCACTTGCACATCCTTCATTTAAACTGTCAAAGGAGTAAGAATTCGTGTGTTTTCTCATCCTTCTCGCCAACTAATGGTCATCAGACTAAATTGTCAAAATAAAGATGGTTACATGTTTATTATTGTGTCTGAAAGGTGTCTGAAACATTAATAGTCATTATGTATGATTTATTATAAAATGGTCTAGAAGTTGGAATTTGGCATGAATTCTAGGAAATTATATGATGTCTGATTGTAGATACATTGCGACAGTAGAAGGTGAGGTAAACAGACGTCATTTGATAAGCATCAGCGAAGGAACAATTGTTGAAGGTTTACACTACACTCTAGATTCTATGGAGTTACTACCACGGCAACATGATATTTCAAGACACCGTCTTCGTGTGGTGGCTCTCACTATTTAGCTAGGACATTAATTAGTTATAATTTTGAGATTCATAACGAATAATTTAAACAAAATTTTATCTAGATAGGATTAATATTTAGGATAAAATAATGAGTTGTTTGAATACATTCTAGCTAAAATTTAGCTAGGATTAGGTAAGTTGTTTGCATAAAGTATTATACTTTTTTTTCTATATTTTAATTAGACAATTATTTTTTAATTTAAAAATTAATGTTTCGTAGTAATAATAACTTTTGAAATTTAATTTGATCTAATCTATATATTTTAAATTATTCATAATTTTTAATTTAAGTTTGCAGCATCACACAATTACTAATAAAATTCAAGAAAATTTTTGTTGTTTGGAAATTCTATTTATGCAAATCCATAGTTTTTTAACGCTTAGTAAAAATCAATATTTTATTTTGATTTTCAAAAAGGAATACCAGTAAAATGTATAAGACTTGAAAAAAATTAATTAAGGGTTTTATTGTATTAATATTTTATTCTTATAAACAGTTAGGCGAAGATAGGAATGTGGTTTACAAATGAACATAGTATAAGCCTCCTTCCGAGCGCCATGGGAAAGATAATCGATCTAGGCGGGCCCATTGGCCGATTCGTCACGGAAACTAGAGGAACTCCTTATGGTTCCTTTTTGTTTGATTAAATTGATTGTGGCTCCGTTTAGCGCTTAAGTGATGTCGGGTTGCCTCTTTGGATCGCTTTGACAGGTGTGTGGTGTGCTAGAGTCGCCACCTTAATTTGTTTTTGTTTTCGAGGAAAGATTAAGGAAAAAATCTCGTGTTGGACTCATTTTTAGTTTGCCTTTCGAATAAAATGCACTAGCCTCGAATCATTGGGTTCGGGGACTAAGTTTTTGGCTTCTTTCAAATGAATCAATGGTTTGGGTTATAATTAAGAAATCAAAATCAATGTTTTGCATGAATGTCAATTTATTGATGCATGGTCATACCAATAATGCATGGCAATTTATAGTCAAACCATTAAAAGCAAAAATAATTGGAAAGAGTGTAATTCAGAGGGGAGACTGACTATAGCCTTGTTTATCGAGGATTCTAAGTCATGCGACACATTCCTTTAACTCCCAATCGGTCAATTTGACTAGGGGCCCACTACGTAGGCTTAAATCCATAGTTATGCCTTCATACCCTTGTTTGTATGAGGATCAGGGTGCACGAAGTTCTACCATCAGTTAGGGTGTTACGGTTTTGAAGGTGCCACTTGAGGAGTGGGCTTATAGGATGTCGGACTAATTGGGCTTAGTTGAAAACTTGTTTTATCGATTTCTGGACAGACTGGGCTTAAAGCATGCAAAGTGCCGGACGGACTGGGCTTAACAGTTTTTAAGATGTCAGATGAACCGGGCTTAATTGACAAAGTCTGAATTTAGTGGTTATACCCTAGCGCTTGTGATGCGGCTGGATCGGAGCTCCACAGTGGTAATGACCAAGGAGGTCGAGTCTTCCTCCAAATAAAGCTTAGGTAGGGCATAATGACCCAAATTATAGTCTTATATTAGTGTTAATTAAAGGATTATTAATTAATTCAATTAACGGATTATTAATTAATTCTTGAATTAATTAATAATAAATTAATTAACTAATAGCTTTGGTCTAAGGAAGACCAAAGTGTGATTGAAAGTCGAAAGGATCGACTTTCGAGTACCAAGTCGGGCCTTAAACTTAACTAAGGAAGAAGAGCAAGGTCAGATTATATTACCTTAGAATCGTAAATAGGGAGAATGAGAGTCGTTGAAGCTTAAGAAGCTCTCAATCAAGCAACAAGAGGTGCCTGAAATGAGGGGGAGTTTGCCTTTTATAGGCCAAGGGGGTGCTAAGTTAGGGGCACGTCGGTACCGAAGTCCCCTTTTTGGTACCGAAATGCGCCTTTTTAGTACCGATTAGGGCCTTCTATGCATGCCATTTCGGTACCAAAATTGGGGTGATTGGTGCCAGCGAGGAGCTGTTTGGCGTCAATCGGGGCAAATTACTGCCCTGCTCCTCCCCTTTGATTTCAGGGTTTTCAAGCTTCTGAAGGTCCGTTCGAGGCCCAAACAACGTTCGATCGAGTTGATTCTCACGTCGTTGGAACCGTAGCAGAATTTCCTAGAGCGTGGTGCTAAATCACGGTCAACAGCTTTCCCCCTCTAAGATATCGGAGCCGATCAAGGTTCAATATTTCGACTCCAATTTCAGCACTTTCGAAAAGAAAGATGGTCTGAGAACCATACCTAGCAAATCGTGGTGATGTCTTGAACGTCTTGCGAAATTCTCGCCTAATTTCGAGAATATTTTTCTAGAGCCAGTCCGGTTCGTCTGATTTTCCGGGCCTTTTCTGTCATCATCTGTCATATCAAAGAGTAACACTGCGTTTGGGGTCATGGAGGTTTTGACTGTAACCGTGCATCAATCTCAATTTGGATGGGTTTTGAGAAGTTTAATTTTTTAAAGGGCGAGGCTCGTCTTCCCCCTCGTCTTCCCCTTTTCCTATAAATAAGGGAGGGATGAGTGGTGGCCCATTTGCCCCGCACATTCTCCTTCTCTCTTTCATCTTGATTTGCTTTTTCCTCTTCCCGAACTCTATCAACATGGGTTCTCAAGTATCCTCATCCTCATACTCTCCAACTAGTGATTTTGAGCGGAGCATGAATGCATCCTACCCCACGCCGTCGACTAGGCAATTTGAGCAGGAGCAGGACCCACTGTCACCACTGAGGCTGGAGACTGGTCATTGGACAGCTGTGCCTGAGGTGCCGGACCTGCTGTCTAAGGCATGCAGTAAGTGAGACACATCACTCAACACGGCATGGCCTCCTACATCCTAACGGATGACGTCCCTAACCACTGGGCTGTCTATCCCCAGGACGTGCTAGTATATGCATAGATACACCTTTTTTTTTAATGACTTTGAAATTTTGTTTACTGCATAGCCTCCTCTAGGCTGGTGCGAGGGGACAATATTTCTGGTGGGTCAGCTTCATGGGGCGCTGACTAAGGCCCTGACCAGTGAGAACTTCCTGGAGGACCAAGTCTGAACATTACAGGATGACCTTAGACATCACTGAGGTGTTGGGTCTTTGTTTTCGTTTGCCTTTTTTGGGATAGGCCACTAGTTTTTGGCTTTTGGGTGGTCTAGGGACTAACTTTATAATCCTTCTGTAGGCTGATGCTGCTCTGATAACAACATCTTCTTTTGTAAAGCCTTGACTATATAATTAATGAAAATGTCAACTTTTTACTTCTGCAAGTTGGCTCCGCTTATTTTATCTATTCGCACTAGATGCTTGGTTTATAGCTGCACTGCTTGCCTCTTCTGAATGAGTTTATATTTGATGCTTAATTTATAACAGCACTGATTGCCTTTTCTAAATAGGACTGCACTAAATGCCTGTTTATTACGTTTGATCTAAAAGTTGCACTAACTGCCTATCAAGAGTTTTCTGACTTTAGCACTGGCCGCCCTGTTCATACTGAATCTGCACTGACTGCCTGTCCCTTGAGTTTTGCACTGATTGCATGATTTATAAATGCATTGATTGCCTGCTTTGAATGGGACTGCACTAAATGCCTGTCTTCTTGATCTAAAAGTTGCACTAAATGCCCATTTTACACCAAGTGGAAGTCGAAAACTGCACTGATTTACTATTTGCACTGTCTTATTTGAAAACTGCATAGACGGCCTGATCTTATATTTGCACTGTGTTACATAGATCTTTTCATTGATTGCCTATTTTACAACTGCAGTGATTCACACTGGAGATTGCACTAACTGCCTGTTTATATTTTTCACTGACTGTGTGTCTCAATTGTCTGAATTTTGCACTAAATTGCCTGACTTAAATTTTTGCTTCGATTCTACCCTAAGAATCATGGTTAGTTGAATATAATATTTATGCATGATGCATGAGTGCCATTCCTGATAATTTGGCTCCCCTCCTGAGAGAGTGCTTTGAAAGAATTCAGGCCCGAATTGCCAAATCATTTTGAAAATTTTGCGGTCTGAAAATACTAGTTTCTGAGTAAACGATCAATTTCTAGAAAAGTGTCTTTCCTTTTGATTCGAAAAAGTTTTTGGGAAGACAAATTCAGAGGGGGCAATTGGTACCGAGGTGCCCTTTGTAGGGCACCGAGGTCCCCTAAATCAGTACCGTTTTGGTACCCTTCGAAGGGCCAAATTGGCACCAGATTGGGTCTCATCGGTGCCGATCTTGGGCATATCAGTGCTGGAGCATCCCAGAGGCTGACAGTTGGACCCTTATAAATACCTCGTTTATGGCCTTAAAATAGCATCATTTTGCGCCTGGAGCCCGATTTTTCTAACTTTTCAAGCACTCTACCCAAAAATGGAGTCGTTCATCAGTTATAGCATGCAAAGATGGACTGACACGTTGGTAAAGGTCGAGAAGATTAATTTAAGCCGGTACGGTATGGCTTCTTTGGTGACTCTAAGAGGCTTGCCGGTTGACCGGGCTTTCTTAGATGCATGCTTGCACCTATAGGATCCACAAGCTCATGTGTTTTGATTCGACACGCATTACAAGGAGATGTGTCCGACATATGAGGAGTTTGCAGCTTTATTGGGTAGTGATTTTGAGAGGACTCTAGTGGCTACACCGAGCGGGATCGGATTTTTCAAATTTTCATGAGGATGTTAGGCCTGTCCATGGGAAAGGCTAGGGAGTTGGTGGTGGACGACCAAGTTTATCTGGCAAGGCTTATTGAGCGGTATCTGGATCCACTCGACTTTGTGGACTTAGAGCATCAGAGATTCAGGACTCGAGCTCTAGTCTTTTTCTTGGTGAGCACCTACATACTGACTGGTTCAGTTGGTTAGGGTAACCTGAGGGTGGCTGACTTGGTCCTCTAGATGGAATGGGGAGCTGGGATAGCCAGCATGGCTTGGTGGAGACTATCCTGAGCCCCGATCGAGCTTATAGAGTTGATGGGATCTAGTCAGCTGGCCCAATCATGCTTCAGGTAAGCATTCTCAAATTAGCTTGTTTTCATGTTCTAGCTAGGGCGCTTTCTGAAAAAAGGCTTAAGTTCTGAGTCGCATATGAATGCTTGTCTAAGGTGTGAATAGTGGGGACAAAATCTGACCTTGTATGCTTTCAGGGAAAGGCATAAGTATTTAGATTAGAGTTCAGTTGAATCTGTTTAGGTAAGGAGTTTTGCATATGAACTCCTATGTAGATTTGGATAATAGAGAAGGCAAAATCCGGTCTTGCTTACTTTTAGGGAAAGGCTTGAGTATTTAGATTAGGGTTCAGTTGAATCTATGGGGTGAGAGGGTATTTGCATCTAAATGCCTGTTTCGTCTTCGTCTTATGGTGCCATGTCTAGTCTTGCAGGTCTGGTTCAGGGATCATACGGGGTTGTAGAGCCACCACGATGCCATCCGTATGAGCCATCGTAGTATCGATCAAGATGAGTTGTGATGAGCCTTGGATCAGAGAATGAGTGGCTATAGTGGTTGTTGGCGCTAAGGCTGGATCAGATCTTATGGAGGTGTGATTGGTATGACATAAAGAGATTTCTAGTCCGGTCGGCTAGGTTCCAGATGGCTTATCTGCTTGGCATGGATAGCATCACATTTTATCTTGGTTCCAGGTTGATGAGATAGATGGGGCATGTTCAGGGGTTACCACCAGCTAGAGCTCTTTTCCGAGATACACTGATTTCTCTGAGGATCACTATGGCCATACTGGGCGGCTAGTCGAGAGGGCTTATGTGGTTGAGGCTGGAGCTTTTGGGGGCAGGGCTGCTGCTTATGAGGTTTGGTGGGTGGCTGAGCATGGTGACCGGTAGAGGGAGCGTAGAGCAACTCTCACTCAGGAGATTGATGCTAGACTCTGGGCGACTATTAAGACAATCCTAGACTCAACCTGACAGGCTATCCCAGCGGATTCTGATGACTCTAGGGGTGTACATTTGATGTGACGCAGACAGCTTGCCTAGTCATTCAGTGCATGTCGACCTTATCTTGATGGGGTAGGCTTTTTTTTTTTTTTTTTTTACTCAGTCCGTATTTTTGTAAGGGCTTTGAGATAGGATGTTGACCTATGATATATAGAGGTTCAGTTGACATTTTAGACTTTTGACACTCTGGATAGTGGACACATGCAGATAGCTGACACAGATAGAAGCCCAGATGATAGGCTTTCGCGATTTTATTTTAATAGAGCTTGTACTGATTTGGGATGTAAAAAGGAAATCATGTTGACATTTTTGGAAAGGAAATACAATTTTATCCTTCTTGAGATTGCTGTTTTTTTTTTTGTCCTAATTTTTGCCTAAGCCACCCTTACAGGTTTTCAACTTAGCAGGTTGCCTTAATTTTTGCCTAAGCCGCCCTTTTGGGTTTTTGACTCAGCGGGCTCTTACTGATTTTGCCTAAGCCGCCTGCCCTTGCAGGTTTTCAACTTAACTATATTTTTTTTTTGATTGGCACAGAAAATCTAGAATTTTCATAAGAAGAGGGGAAAATGTATTTTTATTATTATTGTGACCGCACCCACCGGCTGGCTACCTACATATCCCATACTTTTGGAACATAATTCCAGGAGTCAAGTCACCATAGTTTTGCTTTACAATGACAAAAAAGGGACAACAATTTTGGTGCGAATGCCTGCATGTATTCACACAAAGTATCTTTTGAGTTGATCCAAGTTGCATGGATTGTGAATTCATTGCCCTCTATGTCACACAAGATGATACCGCCTCTGGAGTGAATTTTCTTTAGTATGTAGGGGCTTGCCCAATTTGGCTGGAATTTACCCCTAGGATCCTGACCGGAGCTTTGATTTCCTTGAATATGAGGCAACCTTCTTCTAGTTTTCGATCCCAAATTCTTCTATTGAAGTGTCTGGCTGTTCTCTGCTGGTAGCTCTGAATCTGATTGAGAGCCTCTAATCTCTTCTTATCAATAGCATTTAACTAGTTGTGATAATTCTAGGCCCATTCTGCTTTGGGTGACTGCTTCCATCCCATATATTAATGAATACGGTGTTGCCCCGGTCAGCGTTCTGATGGAGGTTCTGTCGCGAAAGGCAAATATTCATGCAAGTTTTTGTGTTTGTGAATCATCTTCTGGAGAATGTTCTTGATGGACTTGTTGGCTATTTCCACGCTTCATTAGTTTGAGGCCGGTATGGCGAAGATCGATGATGCTGAATCCTATACTTTGTAATTAAAGTGGAAACCTTTTTCTAAAAGTGAGACCCATTATCTGTTATGACCTCGAAATGAATCTCGTATCTGCATATGATGTTTGTCTAGATGAACTGAGCTACTTTTCTAGAGTTCAGGACATGATAGGAGGCAGCTTCCACCCACTTAGTGAAGTAGTCAATGGCTACCAAGATGTATCTCATGCTGATTGGAAGACTTAGGAGTGATTCTACTAATCACATCAATTCCAATTCCCCAAGTCGCAAAGGGCCAAGGTGTAGTAACCGGGTGAAGACCTAATGGGGGCATCATGTGAAGTTTAGCATAAATCTGGCATTTGTGGCATTTCTAAACAAATTTTGCATAGTCTGATTGCATGGTGAGCCAATAATAACCCTGATTGGTGATCTTATGGGCTAGAGCCATTCCATTCATATGGGGGCCTTCTTCTCTGCCGTGTACCCACTCCATTATCTGCTAAGCTTCTTCTTCAGTTATCCACCTGAGATGCGCCTGATTCCATGTTCGTTCATACAGAATGTAACGCCCCATTTTTCTGTGTATGAAATAGTAGTTTACCGGTCTGTGAATAGTACCACCGGTCCGGAAATTGATATTATTTTGATCCGAAAAAAATTACTATATATGTTTTCTATTTGGAGTATGTATACATGATTTTTCTGGGTAGAAAGTAAGTAATGAATTTATTTGGAGAATTTAGATAATTAGTGAATAGTGAATTATGGTGTTTTATTAATTAAAGAAATTTGAGGAATTAATTTTATGGAGCGAATTTAAGAATTTTGTGGAGATAAATAATATTTTGAACGAATTTAATTGGATAATATTTGTAGCCATTAGATTAGATTACTATTGACTCAATCTTAGCCATCCAATTATGGTAAAAGACCAAAACCCCCTTTAGTTGCTTTATATAAGTCAACCTTCAATAATTGAGCAACAACTTTCTCTTTTCTTCTTCTTCTTCTCCTCCTCCTTAGGCATCACTTCCTCTTCTTCTCTCCATGTTTTTTTTTCTTTAATTCTTACTTACTAAACACATCAAATACACTCCATTAAACCTTGATTAAGTGATTAATCTTAGAGAATTGAGCTTGAGTACTGTTTTTGGGTGATTAATTTCAAGAAATTTGGAGATTTTCTACTTAAGCCAAAGGTTAGAAAACCCTCTACTAAGGAGTTAAGGCAAAGCTAAAGCTTAGAAAGCTTTAATCTAAGCTTGCTAAAGCTTGTTTTAAGGTTAGTGTTCATAAATACACTTACTTTGTTTCAATTTTTGATTTTATGAATTTATGCTACTTTGTGAAAATTTGGGGATTTTATATGAATTGATTACATTGTTGAACTTTGATTGTATAATTGTACATATGTTATGTTCAAAAATTTTTCCTATGGTAAATTGTTAGAACTTTGGGAAAAAAAATGAGAAATTGGTTTATTTGATGCATGATGAAGGTTTAAATGTGTTTTTGGGTGTATTTAAGGGCCCTTTTTCAATCCTTTTTATTTTCCATCTATGTCTAAGCCCTTCATAAAAGTTGTAGGTCTACTTCTTAGCTTTCCAACCAATCCTCTTCTATCCAATTTGGATACATATAAGTCAACTTACGGCTAAAACACCCAAACTAACTCTGTTATGCCGGGCCACATGCATCTCTGAATTGAGTGCCCATTTTGACTGCTATAATGGCAAGATTATATTCTGAGTTCTTCATGAAAGTTGTTACCCTATATCTTAAGACTTCCCTAGTTTTGGACTGGTTTAATTTGAGTATTTGGATTAGTAGGAATTTAATAAAATTTTTACTTGGTTCTGCTTAATCAGATCTGGACTGTTGGTCTGTGTTCCTAGCTTTTGTTTACCATCTTACATATTGATCTGTGTTATGGTTTCTTTATAACATTTGTATAATTTTGTCTTAACTTTCTAATGAATTAAATTTCATTCAATTTGGAGACCTATAACTCGAGTTATGTCTTAAAAACATAACAAGGGTCAAGCTTACTTTAATGCTTGAAATTTCCTATGTTAAGTAATTATGTTTAAGTAAGAGAATTTTCATGAATTACTTAAGTTTAAATTAAGTTTTCATTGTGATTCTAAGAAGACTAAAGAAAATGAATTTTATGAGAAATGCTATGAATTAAGAATTAAAACAAGGATTTTGGGCTCTATTATACTTTGTGTGAATTTGTTGCATGATATGATTTATTATGTAAGAAGAGCATTGATGGCGTGGTGGAAAGGACTGTGGTTTTGATAGAGAAACACGAGTGCTACAGTAACTTGCTACAGGAACTCAGAAGCATCCGTGCTACAGTAACTTGATTCAAAATGTGATGAAAGGCTAAGATAGTTGATGGTGAAGATTAAAATGAAAAAAGATAGATGATTGTTTTTGGAAACAAACAAAACCCAATAGTTTTTGGAAACTAATAAAACCCAAATGTGATTAACACTTTTTTGTTATTCCGAATCTCTCTTTCAAAATACACAAAGTCCCTTTATATAGGGAAACAAGAGATAGCCATAAACTCCCTTTGAATGTGTTGTTCAAAGACACAATTTCAAAGGACACCTAACTAGGTTGAAAACAATACATTCAAAGATACACCTAACTAGGTTGAAAACAACTTATTCAAAGGACACCTAACTAAGTTTGAAATAACTCATTCAAAGGCACAATTCAAAGAACACCTAACTAAGTTTGAAAACAACACAAATGAGCTGGAATTCATAGTCAATGATCAACCAAGTGCTCCTTGATTATTGTCTTCAAAGATGATGGTTTGAAGGAACCCAAATGGCCCTAAAAGGAGCTGTAGCTTCAGATTGAACATGTCACTCCCACCAAGCCCATCTTCACTTGGACTGTCTTCATTAACTTCACTAATGGAATCAAGACCAAGGCCCATGTCTAGGACAGCTTGTAAGGCTAGGCTAGATGGACCTCCATCATTCTCCCCTTCTTGAAAAGTTTCAACTTGGTCAGAAGTTGACATGGTGTCTTCCTTATATTTGGCTAAGTCACTTACATTGAAGGTGTTGGAAATCTTGTAAGACGGAGGCAGCTCTACCTTGTAAGCATTCTGGTTTACCTTCTTGATGATCTTGTAAGGACCCTCGGCTTTGGGCATAAGTTTATTCTTTCTTTTAGAAGGGAATCGTTCCTTCCTTAAGTGAACCCACACTAAGTCACCTTCTTTAAATTCCACAACAGGTTTTAGCTTGGCTTGCATCTCGTAGGCTTCGTTCTTCTTCTCAATATGTGCTTTTGCTCTAGCATGGAGTTTGACAATTGCAGTAGCTCTGTCCTCGGCCTTTAAGTTAGAGGGGACACTAGGGTGTGCGTTGCTCAAATCAAGAGGAACAAGTGGATTAGCTCCATAAACTAATTCAAAAGGAGTAAAATTAGTGGTCTTACTCTTCGAACTGTTGTAAGCAAATTCAGCATGAGCCAACAAAGAATCCCAATTCTTTACTTTCCCCTTTAGCAAACTTCGCAAAATGTTGCCTAAGCTTCAATTGACCACTTCTGTTTGTCCATCTGTTTGAGGATGAAAAGCCGTACTGAACTTCAAGGTAGTTCCTAACCTTGCCCATAAATGCCTCCAAAAATGACTCAAAAACTTTACATCCCTATCACTTACTATGCTCCTAGGAATTCCATGGAGTTTTACAACATTTTCAAAGTACAAATTCAGAATATGAGATGCATCATTAGTTTTGTTACAAGCAATAAAATGAGCCATTTTTGAGAATCTATCTACTACAACCATAATGGAATCATTATTTCGTCTTGTTCTCGGCAAGCCAATAATGAAATCAATACTTACATCTTCCCATGGTGAGCTTGGAATCGGCAAAGGCATGTATGGTCCGTGAGCTTGTAAGGTCATCTTGGATTGCTTACAAGTATTACAACCCTCAACAAGTCTTGAAATCTCTTTCCACATCTTTGGCCAATAGAAATTTTTGCTTGCCAATTCATAGGTTTTGTCTCTTCCAAAGTGACCGGCTAGGCCTCCACCATGGACTTCCTTAAGAATTGCTTCCCTTAAAGAGCTTTGAGGAACACAAACAGCATCAAGCTTGAAAAGATAACCATCATGAATAGTGAAGTCCCTAAATGCACCATCTTTCCTAACTCTCTCCCAAATTTGACCGAAATCCCCATCACTCTCATACAAGGTCTTAATATTCTCAAATCCTATTACATGAGCATGCATGGTACTAAGAACCTCATATCTCCTAGACAATGCATCAGCCACTCTATTACTTGGACCATCCCTATACTTCACTACAAAATCAAAGGATTGCATGTATTCAACCCAAGATGCATGTCTCTTGCTTAACTTAGCTTGACTTTGTATGTATTTGAGGGCTTGATGGTCAGTAAATAAGATGAAAGAGTTAGCCAACAAATATGCACTCCAATGTCTTAGAGCACGAATCAAGGCATAGAACTCAAGATCATAGGCAGAATATTTTCTCCTACACTCATTCAATTTTTCACTAAAAAATGCAATAGGTTTGCCTTCTTGACTCAAAACAGCCCCTATCCCAACCCCACTAGCATCACACTCCAATTCAAAAGGTAAGTTGAAATTAGGCAAGGCCAAAACAGGAGCTTTTGTCATTGCATTCTTTAAAGTGTTAAAAGCAAGGGTGGCTTGAGGTGTCCATTTAAACACCCCTTTTTTCATGCAGTCTGTTATAGGACTTGTTATAGTACTAAAACCTTTAATGAATCGCCTATAAAAAGAACAAAACCCATGTAAACTCCTTACTTGAAACAGATTGTTTGGAATAGGCCAATCAACAATGGCCTTGACCTTTTCAGAATCCATACTTATACCATCTTTAGATACAACATACCCTAAAAAACCAATGGTGCTATCACAAAAATGACACTTCTCTACATTAGCATACAATGATTCACGGTCCAAAACCTCAAAAACAAGTCTCAAATGCATATAATGCTCATGTAAACTAGTACTAAAGATCAGAATATCATCAAAGTATATCACCACAAATTTGTTAAGAAAAGGTTTGAGTACCTCATTCATGAGTCGCATAAAGGTGGAAGGTGAATTAGAGAGTCCCATAGGCATGACCAACCATTCATACAGCCCCTCATTGGTCTTGAAGGCTGTCTTCCACTCATCACCTTCTCTAACACGAATTTGGTAGAATCCATTTGCAAGATCAATCCTTGAGAAAATTGAAGCTCCATGCAATCGATCAAGCATATCATCAAGCCTTGGAATAGGAAACCTGTACTTGATCGTTATCTTGTTAACAGCCCTTGAATCTATCACCATTCTCCACTTGCCATTCTTTTTAGGAACAACAAAGGCTGGCACAACACAAGGAGAAACACTCTCCCTTATAAAGCCTCTCTTTAACAATTCATCAACTTGCTTTTGTAATTCATCACTCTCTTTAGGACTCATTCTATAGGAGTGCTTATGAGGAATTTGAGCTCCCGGAACAAAACTGATCTCATGTTGTATTGATCTTAGAGGAGGCAAACCGATAGGTAAAGTGTTCGGGAAAACTCTCTCAAACTCTCTAATAAGAAATTGTACCTCTTTTGGAATCACATGATTCTGTTTAGGCTCATCCTCCACATCAATTGGAACATAGCTAGGCAGCCCTTCCATGATCTCACTCTTCTCATCATTGGATAACAATCCAACCATTCCAACTTCTCTTTTCTTCTTTCGCTTCTCGGGTAGTAACGGTGTGAGCAAGATGGTGTTACCCTCATGGAAAAAGGTGTAAGTATTGGCCTTTCCTTGGTGTTGCACATCCTTATCATACAACCAAGGTCTCCCAAGAAGCAAGTGACAAGATGTCATTGGGATAACATGGCAGCTCACCTCATCCATGTATTGCCCAATTGCAAAAGGAACTAGACACTTCTTAGTGACTTTAATTTCATGCTCAGAATTCAGCCAAGCCAACCTATAAGGGTTGTCAATTGGCTCAGTTTTCAGTCCCAACTTCGCAACCATTTCATTGGATACAACATTCTCACATGCACCACTATCAATAATAACTTCACACAATTTATTTTTTGTCAAATATCTAGTGTGAAATAAGGATTTCCTCCTCCAATCCTCCTCATTCTTTTCAATATTCAAAATACGCATCATCACTAAACACTCCCCATCTTCCATTGCATCACAAACTAGCATATCTCCCTCATCAACATTCAATTCACTATTTACTGCAACAGAATCAGCATGGTATATTTCTTCCTCAATCTCCTCTATCTCTCTAAGGGTCATTACTTTCCTTGAAGGACATTCAGATTGGAAGTGTCCATACCCTTGGCATTTGAAACATTTCAAAGCATTCTTAGAGGTACTTTTGGATGGTGGGACAGATTGGGTATTTCTTGGTGTGTTGGAAGTGTTTTTAAGAGGGGGTTTTGGTGAAGGTGTGTATGTGGTCTTGATAGGGGCAGCATTGGGGCTACTAGAGCTGGGTTTGTAGTTATAAGGTCTGATATTGGTTTTGTTTTGGTGTGAATGCTTCAAACTTGTCTCACTTCTTAGTGCTAATCTCTTCAATTCAATAAGAGATTCATAAGGATAGAAGCTTACCATGTCTTGGATGTCGAATCGCAAGCCTTGGAGAAAACGCCCCATGATCAGCTCCTCGGTCTCCTCGACCTCACACTTCAATAAGAATTCCTCAAATTCCATGGTGTATTGTTCCACGGTTTTAGTATCTTGTTTGAGGCTCAACATTTTCTCAATCATTTTCTGTCTATAATGGGGTGGCAAGAACACCGCATCCATCTCTTCTTTCATCCTATCCCATTGAGTAATTTGAGGCCTCCCTTCCCTCATCCTTCGTTTTTGCAAATTATCCCACCAAAGGGCAGCATATCCCTTCAACTTCATAGCAGCAAGCTTCATTCTTTTGTCTTCGGACACCTCCCTCAGTTCAAAGGATCTCTCCATTGAGTATATCCATTCAAGATAGGCATCAGCATCGATCTTACCATGAAATTCAGGTAATTCGATTTTATAGTTGAAAGATTCTTCTTGTCTTTCAACACGGATGGGTGGTGGCAAACGCCTTGCCCCTTGGCCAAATCCTCCATGAAACAATCCTCTCCCTCTCCCTCTAAAACCTCCACGTCCCAACACAAGGTGTTGGTCCTCTCCATTGAAATCTTCATTAGTCAGTTCCTCTTCATGAGGACTTTGGGTATTTGGGGGAGTATTTTGGATGAGTGTTTCTAAGGCTTCATTCTTGGCCTTAAGAACTTCCATTTCCAACCTCATTTTCTCAATTGCTGAGGCTAGATCTTGATCTTCTAACATGACTTGTTTGTCTTTGTTAAGAGATGCTTGTTGGTTATTAAGCATAACTTGAAAACAAATGAAAGTGAAAGAAGGTAAGATTGTTGGCTCTGATACCAACTGATGGCCTGGTGGAAAGGACTGTGGTTTTGATAGAGAAACACGAGTGCTACAGTAACTTGCTACAGGAACTCAGAAGCATCCGTGCTACAGTAACTTGATTCAAAATGTGATGAAAGGCTAAGATAGTTGATGGTGAAGATTAAAATGAAAAAAGATAGATGATTGTTTTTGGAAACAAACAAAACCCAATAGTTTTTGGAAACTAATAAAACCCAAATGTGATTAACACTTTCTTGTTATTCCAAATCTCTCTTTCAAAATACACAAAGTCCCTTTATATAGGGAAACAAGAGATAGCCATAAACTCCCTTTGAATGTGTTGTTCAAAGACACAATTTCAAAGGACACCTAACTAGGTTGAAAACAATACATTCAAAGATACACCTAACTAGGTTGAAAACAACTTATTCAAAGGACACCTAACTAAGTTTGAAATAACTCATTCAAAGGCACAATTCAAAGAACACCTAACTAAGTTTGAAAACAACACAAATGAGCTGGAATTCATAGTCAATGATCAACCAAGTGCTCCTTGATTATTGTCTTCAAAGATGATGGTTTGAAGGAACCCAAATGGCCCTAAAAGGAGCTGTAGCTTCAGATTGAACATGTCACTCCCACCAAGCCCATCTTCACTTGGACTGTCTTCATTAACTTCACTAATGGAATTAAGACCAAGGCCCATGTCTAGGACAGCTTGTAAGGCTAGGCTAGATGGACCTCCATCAAGCATGCTCGGCATTTGATGCCATTATGATAAGAAGCTGTGATCATATACTAGACACGTGGGTGTCTTATGTTAGGGCAGATGCGCTCTATATGTTATGATAAGTTGGCGACCTAAGGCCATTATGAATAAGCTATGAAAACTTATCTGCTTCTCTTTCCCCTAGGTGTATGCGAGACCCTTGGAAAATATTTTTAAGAAAATTAAATGAATGAGATTATATTATTTTAGTAAACCTTAGTTTGGAAATAAATGATTATGTTATCAAATGAATTTTCAAAGCATGATATTTCAATACATGGTTTAAAAATAAATAATATGATTATTGGTATAATGAATGCCTAAGTAATGAACTTATGAGAAGAAAGAATTAAAATATTCATATTATCAATTGTAAGTTTATTTAATATTTCTTTTGCTAAAAAAGTAAATGTATGTTGAAGATTTAATGATTTTATGATTGTAAATCTTAAAATGAAAATTTATCTAAGTGTTTTGTCATCATAAGATCTGTAAGTGTGTGATTTATGAGCACCACTGAATTTTATACTTAGCGCGTTAATTTTTATCATGAGTAGGTTAAAGACTGTGGTTGCTGCTTGAAGACCAGAAGAGTAACATCAAAGCAAAAGAAACTATTTTGATAGTAGTAGATTGAGATTTATGTAATTAAGAATTATGGCATGTATAATTATTACTTTTTCGGAGATTATGTTATTTGAATTATAACTTAAGCATGTAATTATAAATTATTTTATGATATATATTTGGAGATAAGCATAAGATTTATTAAATGATTGAATATAAAATATGTTTAAGATAGTTAGTATGACTAAGAACATAAGGACTTGATATTTATAATGAATGCAATTAATTGATGAATATTAAAATGCTATTGAGGATTTGTATAGCTATGAAGATATAGACGTGTTGTTGTGTTGCTTAATTGTTATTGTAGTTGTTAAGAGTTGGAGTTTGGATTAGGAAGTGTTTTGGTATTCACATTTTTTGTAAGCTCAGTTCAAGGGAAACTCTTGCAGTTAATCTGTAGGATTTTTCCAAAATCGTTTTCATAAATAAAAATATATTATTATTAAAAAAAATTACTCGTTGAACTTGTGAATACTGAATCACTTTTATGATTTATATGTTAAGTTAGGACGGTGTCTCCGACATCGAATGTGGCATCCACTGTCAGGTCTCTCGGGACTGGGCGGTGGGTGTTACACAGAATAGATCCTTATAGAGATAACCTTTTGACGATTCCCGAAGAGTCCACTTATCAGATTTAGAGGCACCCTCAGGATATTCTTCCTTTTCTAACCAGGTCTGAATATCCCAAAACCATGGTTTGCCATCAACAAGCTGGAGATTGCAGCAATAGGCTGGCTGTTGATGAATCTGAATATTCAAAGGCTTGAGGACCATGTCAGGACTTGCATCAACCATGGAGGCAAGAGTAGCCAGTGCGTCGGCAAATTGATTTGTAGCCTAGGGTAAATAATGAAATGATAATTCTTCGGACTGCTAAGCCAACTAATTGAGGCATCAAAGGTATGGGAACAAACACTACTCTTTGATCTTCCATTTCTTCAGTGCTTGAGAGACTATCAGGATGGAGTCCCTATCAACTGTTATGCGCTTAATCTGAATACTCAATGTTGCTTCTAATCCTATAATACATACTTCACATTCTGCCTCATTATTAATGGCCTAAAATGTCAGCTTAATACTGAAGGGCAGACACTCCCTGCCTGGAGTTATTATAACCACACCAGTGCCGCAACCCTAATAATTAGCAGCCTTGTCAAAATACATCCTCCACTAGTCTGTTTGAATTGTGAGGATGTCTTCATATGGGAACCTAACGTTTGCTATTTTGGCATCACCGGGAGACACAGCTAAGTGATCTATTATCACACTTCCTTTGATTGCCTTTTTTGCAACAAACCTCAGCTCAAATGCTGCGAAGATAGTAGCCCACTTCTCCATCTTACTATCCAGAACCAGCCTCTCTATAAGGAATTTCAAGGAGCTCTAATCTGCGATGATATGAGTGGTGTAGGAGTAAAGCTAGTGCTGGAGTTTAGTGCATACCCGTGCCAGAGCGAGGCAAAGCTATTCAATCTTGCTATACTTCAAATTTATCACCAGCATGCGCTTACTCAGATAGTAAATGACATTCTCCTTGTGAGAGTCTGGCACTTCTTGTGCTAACATAGACCCTATGGCTTCGTTAGTGACTGATAGATAGAGGAGAAGTGGCTTTTCGGGCCTTGGATGCCGAAGAACTGCAGGGTTGATTAAATAATCTTTGATTTGTTCAAAGGCTTTTTAACACTAGTCATCCCAAGTCTTTGGGGCATCTTTCCTCAACTTCTTGAAGATTAGTCCACAGGTATCTGCTAACTGTGAAACAAATCGACTAATTAATTGAAAGTGGCCTAAGAACCCCCGAATCTCCTTTTCTGTTTCAGGAGGCTACATCTTTAGGATGGCTTTAGGTTTTGATGGATCGATCTTGATTCCTCTCTTGGAGACCATGTAGCCCAGGAAGATACTAGATGGAGCTCTGTTGATGCGTGTTTTTATGCCCCCGCCTAACCCGATGAGGATATGAGGACGCAGAATAAAGGATCATGGTTGACCGGAAGGATTTAAACCCAAGGATTGATTTAAACCAAATAGAAGGTGGCTGATTTAAAGTAGAGTTACGTCACGCAGCTATAAGGTGCGTGACGGCACTGATAGTTGCGTCACGCAACTCCAATTAAGGTGACGTTACCCTGAAAGCTGACAAATAACGGTTTTACATTCTGTTTGGATACATGGCAACGGTCTAGAAAGTGAGCCGCGTCGCGTAGCTCTTGGGTTCGTCAGGCGACTGCTAGCTACGTGACGCAGCTATCCTCTGTTGCCCTACCCATATAAATACTGCATTTTTATCTTAAACAGGGGGATTTTTGGAGAGGAGAACTTCAGGAAAGGAATTTTAAGAGTTCAAAAAAAAAAATACACTGACAGCGGAGGTTTTCTGCAAGAACTCTTCTGAGTTATCTTGAAGAAAAATAGCCTTAGAAATTAATTAGGTTGAAAACAAAAAATCACACAAAAAGAGAAAAAGAGAGAAAAGAAAAGAAAAATAGATTTTTGTTAAAACTTGGTGAACAAAGACTTCTAGGACCTTGAAACCTTACTCCTAAGACGTTCAGATTGTGTACAATCCTCAATTTGAGGGTTAGGTAATTATCTAAACTTTTCTTGGTGTTTTTTTAGTTATTAATTTGTTATTGTTTATTTTTGTTGATGTTTGAGTAGCTTGATATTGATTAAACGGTACCCTGCCCATTATTGGATGTTTCTGAGTTATATTAAAACAAGTTTTGATAAAAAGAAAACGTAAAAAGGGTTGTTTGAAAGGTAGTTACGAACCAGAGCAGTTGCATCACATAGCTACAAGTTGCGTGACGGAACTGTTCATGTCCAAAATATATTGACATTACCCTGACTAGTTGCGTGACGGAATTGTTCGTGTTTATGATTTTATTTCGCTTTTATCTTCTTATTTAATATTGTATTCTAAATAAACGATTAATGAATCTGAAAGTTTTTCCAAAGTCACGAACACTGCGTCACGCAACTATTAGGTCCGTCACGCAACTGTTCTTCCATAGAACAGCTGCGTGACGCGACCTCTCTAGGGTTCCAGAATAATTTTTATCCTTTTTAAAAATAATAATTTTGTGCAATCAAATAAACGTTCAATTCTTTTTATAATTCAAGAGACAATCAATAGTGGGCAGATTGCGGTTTAATTAAATACGTTAATTTATTATTATGCATGATTCCGGGCTTATTAGGGTTTTCTTGAATTTAAATTGGATAGAATGTATTTTAGGTTCGGTTTGGGGCCCACCTTTAACCATAAGGCAAGAGCGGGTCTTTTGATTATTTTAACTTGACTGCTATGGGTTGAATGGTTGGTGTGATTTAAATGATTATGAATGCAATGAATGAATTTACTTGGGACGATTAAATAATTTTTCACATAGGAACTCGGTTCGATTTATTCGGGTTGGGTTTGTATAAATAAATTGGCTTTTCTAATTAAAATAAATTAGAAATTGTAGGTTAAAAGAGGCTGGTTTTCCGGGCATCGGCCTCCAACGGGCCGACGTACCCAATTCCCTTATCTAGAATCGCACTTGGTGCGCCTGACCAGTCTTTTAAAATAATTGGCCTTAAATAAAATTGGGTTAAATGAAGTCATTTTAATTGGAAACGGTCCCATTGCTGAAAAAATGGGTGGCGACTCAAAGTATTTTATAAGACTGATTTATCGGCATCGTTTTCCTAAAAGATTTTGTCACCACTTGTTAAGAATAAAAATCACATTTTCCATCAAAAATAAGAATTGAGCGTTTTTCGGGTCGCTCAGGGGCGGTGCGAAAACAAGCTCCGAAAAGACATTTGGCAGGATTAAGTTTTAAATTATACTGGCGGAGCCTAGAGAAGAAATGTTGGAGGGTAACTAAATGGCTTGGCCAGTCCCTTATGTGGACAACCATGTCATCAACATATACTTCTATGTTCTTATGCATTAGGTCATGAAAGATTATGGTATCCACCCTCTAATAAGTGGCACCAGCATTCTTCAGCCCAAATGGCATCATCCTGTAACAAAAGGTACCCATTCTGTGATAAATGAGGTCTTCGGCTTATCCGGTGATTTGATTGGTATCTGATTATACCCTGCGTATAGGTCTATGACTGAAATCACACTAGATCTCGCTATTATGTCGACAAGCAGGTCAATGTGGGGCAAAGGGAAGTCATCTTGTTCAAATCCCGATAGTCGACGCAAATTCTGATCTTGCCATCTTTTTTGGGAATCGGCACTATGGTTGCTAGCCATGTCGAGTAATCTATGGCTTCAATAAAGTTGTTTTTCAATAGCTTGGTTGTTTCCTCTTTAATTCTGAGGGAAATCTCTGGTTTCTACCTTCGGAGCTTCGGCTTTACTGTTTGACGTGATCATATATGGGGATCTTATGAACGGCAATGTCAAGGTCTATACCGGTTTGTGAATACTCAAATTTTGAGGCTCAAAAAGCCTGTTGGTTGACTTTGCTATAGTAAATTTGACTGTGCTACAATGAATTTGCTACAGCAAATTTAATTGTGCTACAGTGCATTTGCTACAGTAAATTTGACTTTTCTACAGTAACTTTGACTCACAAGGCTCAAAGAGCCAATTTTCCCGGACTGCAAACAGTCCGGCCGGACCGGAGGCCATTTCGGAAGTTCACCGGAAATATGTCAATATGGTACTTAAAACGTCCGGAATATCGCGAGGATCGCGGAACAGGTCCCGGAATATTTTTCGGAGGTCCGGAACTCCTAAAAAAGCCCTCGGAACGAGGCACGGCGCCTACCGCCGGCAACGGCGGCGCCGGCCGCCGGGCACGGCGGCGCCTGCCGCCGGCCACGGCGGAGCCGGCCGCCGCCACGGCGTCAGCAAGCCGCCGGGCACGGCGGCAGAAGCCGCCCCCGCGCGGGCGAGGCCTGCTCCCCTCGCGGGCGGGGCTGCCCCCAGCGCTCGCGGTCTGCGCCGCGGGCGAGGCCAGTCCGCCCAGCTGCGCGCGGGGCCTGTTCGCCCGCGCAGGCGGGGCCTGGCCCCCCCCGCCCCTGGGCGGCACCTGCCGCCCAGCTTGGGCGACACCTGCCGCCCGACCAGGCTGGGGCCTGCCGCCCCACCGACTGGGCGGCAGCTGCCGCCCTCCCAGGCGGCACCCCCCGCCCAGCATGGGCGGGGCTTGCCGCCCCACCGACAGGGCGGCAGCTGCCCGCCCTCCTGGGCGGCACTGCCGCCGAGCCAGGCGGCACCTGCCGCCCAGCGCCCCAGGCGGCAGCTGCCGCCCTCCCGGCGGCACCTGCCGCCCGGGGACCCGAAAATGGCCTATAAATAGGCCATTTTCAGTCCAATTTTGACACCTCTTGTCTGTATTAACGGACGAAACCTCCTCCCTCTCACGCTCCTTGCGTCTTCTTTACCGCTTTTTGCATTTAATTTAATTTTATTGCATTTATATTGTGTTATTTGACCACTAAAATAAAATAAAATTAAAAATTAATTAATATACCTAAACGAGGAGCTAAATCTGGAGTTAAGAAGTGGCCGACGATTAAATCAGGTACGTAAATAAAATTCTGCCTATTTAATTTTAGCACTTCATGCATGCTTCTCCTCTACTCTTAATAATTCTACAATTGCATAAATGCATCCACGTCATTATTTTGGTAAATAAACTGCCTTAATTAATTTGATTTAAGCTTAAATGCCCGGTTAATCAATAATCGTGGTATTAAAGTTTAAATTCGACAATATTGGCTAAAAGAGCCTAGTTAATTAATAACTATGGTTCAACTGCCTTATTTCGAACAAATCCGGCTTAAGTCCAATTAATCAATAATTGTGACTAAAAGCCTAAATCGACATTTTTGGCAAAATGCCTCAAAATCAACCATTTTCGGTTTAAAACCGTAAAATCAATCATTTTAGCGACAAATCGCTTTAAAATCAATTACTTTTGGCAAAATGCCTTAAAATCAATCATTTTCGGTTTAAAACCGTAAAATCAACCATTTTAGCGACAAATCGCTTAAAATCAACATTTTTGGCAAAATGCCTTAAAATCAATCATTTTCGGTTTAAAACCGTAAAATCAACCATTTTAGCGACAAATCGCTTAAAATCGACATTTTTGGCAAAATGCCTTAAAATCAATCATTTTCGGTTTAAAACCGTAAAATCAATCATTTTAGCGACAAATCGCTTAAAATCGACATTTTTGGCAAAATGCCTTAAAATCAATCATTTTCGGTTTAAAACCGTAAAATCAATCATTTTAGCGACAAATCGCTTTAAAATCAATCACTTTTGGCAAAATGCCTCAAAATCAATCATTTTCGGTTTAAAACCGTAAAATCAACCATTTTAGCGACAAATCGCTTAAAATCGACATTTTTGGCAAAATGCCTTAAAATCAATCATTTTCGGTTTAAAACCGTAAAATCAATCATTTTAGCGACAAATCGCTTAAAATCGACATTTTTGGCAAAATGCCTTAAAATCAATCATTTTCGGTTTAAAACCGTAAAATCAATCATTTTAGCGACAAATCGCTTTAAAATCAATCACTTTTGGCAAAATGCCTCAAAATCAATCATTTTCGGTTTAAAACCGTAAAATCAACCATTTTAGCGACAAATCGCTTAAAATCGACATTTTTGGCAAAATGCCTTAAAATCAATCATTTTCGGTTTAAAACCGTAAAATCAACCATTTTAGCGACAAATCGCTTAAAATCGACATTTTTGGCAAAATGCCTTAAAATCAACCATTTTCGGTTTAAAACCGTAAAATCAATCTTTTAAGCGACAAATCGTTTAAATGAACCATTTTGGCACAAATGCCTCAAAATCAACATTTTTGGCAAAATGCCTAAACAAAATGCACAAAGCATACACACAAAATGCACAAAGCATACACAAAATCATGCACAAAGCATACACACTCATGCATTAAGCATACCCATTCAAAGCCCTCTAAAAGAGGCCTATCGAACTACGTTGACTTTGATCTTCCATTCAAACGGAAGTACGTAGGCACGTTCGGGATTTCACCCCGGGTGGCAAGTCAAAATCACATAAACATTTCATTAATCCAT
Source organism: Jatropha curcas (assembly GCF_041381405.1). Taxonomy (NCBI): domain Eukaryota; kingdom Viridiplantae; phylum Streptophyta; class Magnoliopsida; order Malpighiales; family Euphorbiaceae; genus Jatropha; species Jatropha curcas. Next base: position 11,799,424 of record NC_143151.1, on the reverse strand, counting down.
CATTTACCTTGCAAAGCATTCATCCATCGGTTATTTTCTCGGCATGACATAGTCTCGGGATCCATCTCGGGTTCGTAGATTGTGCCTTAATCATTGGGATAATTAATCTAGTAACTAGGTTAATTAAAATGGAGTCACTTAGGGTTTTTTCCTAGTTTACCCTAAAATAATTAAACAAGGTGGCGACTCACACACATCACGTGTATTTCTTCTCATTCATCATATGCATCACATGCCTATGTGCTTTTGGGGAAGGGGTTCACAGTTTGGCGACTCTGCTGGGGATTTATGTAATCATTTTGCATAAAGCGGACTACGATTGTTGTGTAAACTAATCTGCCCTTCTTTAGGGTATTATTTTACAATGCTTTGTTTTGCAGGGTATCCTAGCACGAATCAAGTGTTCTTTCTTTAAGAATACTTGATGAAGAAATTTGAACTTAATTGAAAAATTTAATTAAGACATTAAAACTTGTTGATTTATTTGCACGATTGAGAATCTTTTTCTCCATTGCATAAAAAATGAACTTCAAATGAATTTCTTCTCTTCTGTTCAAACTTCTGAGTCTGGATAGCAAGTAGCGCTGATCGGCAGGTCTCTTTGATTATGCCGACGGACAGCCAAAGCGTCCTCCCTGTTACCGCAAACCATCTCTAATCCTTTTGGAGGTGGCACATGGGTATGCGTACCGTTGGACCCACGCGAAACTCTTTGTTTCACATGTGGTTAGGTATATCCTTACTCAAGGTTCAAGGGTCCCTTAATAAGCCAATTCTCTATTTGTGTCATAGCCTATAGAACTTATCCTTTAGGACTGTATGCACCCGATGATGCTGAATCATTCCATTAAAAATGAATTATGTTGTGATGCTGTGTGCATTCACGCATTCATCCCATACTTCACGCATAAAAAAAAAAAAAATTTTTCCATTTCAAAGTTGGAAAGTCACATTTTTGGTCCCTAAGACCTGAAAACTTACATCTTTGTCCCTAAGACCCAGAAAATCACATTTTGGTCCAAAAATTCCCAATTTGGCCCATAAGGCCCAAAAATTCAAATCTCGGCCCGTAAGGCCCAAAAATTCCTAATTTGGCCCCTAAGGCCCAAAAATTCCCGATTTGGCCCATAAGGCCCAAAAATTCCCAAATTTGGCCCATAAGGCCCAAAAATTCAAATCTCGGCCCGTAAGGCCCAAAAATTCAAATCTCGGCCCGTAAGGCCCAAAAATTCCTAATTCTACAGTAACTTTGACTCACAAGGCTCAAAGAGCCAATTTTCCCGGACTGCAAACAGTCCGGCCGGACCGGAGGCCATTTCGGAAGTTCACCGGAAATATGTCAATATGGTACTTAAAACGTCCGGAATATCGCGAGGATCGCGGAACAGGTCCCGGAATATTTTTCGGAGGTCCGGAACTCCTAAAAAAGCCCTCGGAACGAGGCACGGCGCCTACCGCCGGCAACGGCGGCGCCGGCCGCCGGGCACGGCGGCGCCTGCCGCCGGCCACGGCGGAGCCGGCCGCCGGCCACGGCGGCAGCAGCCGCCGGGCACGGCGGCAGCAGCCGCCCCGCGCGGGCGAGGCCTGCTGCCCCGCGCGGGCGGGGCCTGCCGCCCAGCGCGCGCGGGGCCTGCCGCGCGCGCGGGCGAGGCCAGCCGCCCAGCGCGCGCGGGGCCTGTCGCCCCGCGCAGGCGGGGCCTGGCCCCCCCACGCCCCTGGGCGGCACCTGCCGCCCAGCTTGGGCGACACCTGCCGCCCAGACCAGGCGGGGCCTGCCGCCCCACCGACTGGGCGGCAGCTGCCGCCCTCCCAGGCGGCACCCCCCGCCCAGCATGGGCGGGGCTTGCCGCCCCACCGACAGGGCGGCAGCTGCCGCCCTCCTGGGCGGCACCTGCCGCCGAGCCAGGCGGCACCTGCCGCCCAGCGCCCCAGGCGGCAGCTGCCGCCCTCCCGGCGGCACCTGCCGCCCGGGACCCGAAAATGGCCTATAAATAGGCCATTTTCAGTCCAATTTTGACACCTCTTGTCTGTATTAACGGACGAAACCTCCTCCCTCTCACGCTCCTTGCGTCTTCTTTACCGCTTTTTGCATTTAATTTAATTTTATTGCATTTATATTGTGTTATTTGACCACTAAAATAAAATAAAATTAAAAATTAATTAATATACCTAAACGAGGAGCTAAATCTGGAGTTAAGAAGTGGCCGACGATTAAATCAGGTACGTAAATAAAATTCTGCCTATTTAATTTTAGCACTTCATGCATGCTTCTCCTCTACTCTTAATAATTCTACAATTGCATAAATGCATCCACGTCATTATTTTGGTAAATAAACTGCCTTAATTAATTTGATTTAAGCTTAAATGCCCGGTTAATCAATAATCGTGGTATTAAAGTTTAAATTCGACAATATTGGCTAAAAGAGCCTAGTTAATTAATAACTATGGTTCAACTGCCTTATTTCGAACAAATCCGGCTTAAGTCCAATTAATCAATAATTGTGACTAAAAGCCTAAATCGACATTTTTGGCAAAATGCCTCAAAATCAACCATTTTCGGTTTAAAACCGTAAAATCAATCATTTTAGCGACAAATCGCTTTAAAATCAATTACTTTTGGCAAAATGCCTTAAAATCAATCATTTTCGGTTTAAAACCGTAAAATCAACCATTTTAGCGACAAATCGCTTAAAATCAACATTTTTGGCAAAATGCCTTAAAATCAATCATTTTCGGTTTAAAACCGTAAAATCAACCATTTTAGCGACAAATCGCTTAAAATCGACATTTTTGGCAAAATGCCTTAAAATCAATCATTTTCGGTTTAAAACCGTAAAATCAATCATTTTAGCGACAAATCGCTTAAAATCGACATTTTTGGCAAAATGCCTTAAAATCAATCATTTTCGGTTTAAAACCGTAAAATCAATCATTTTAGCGACAAATCGCTTTAAAATCAATCACTTTTGGCAAAATGCCTCAAAATCAATCATTTTCGGTTTAAAACCGTAAAATCAACCATTTTAGCGACAAATCGCTTAAAATCGACATTTTTGGCAAAATGCCTTAAAATCAATCATTTTCGGTTTAAAACCGTAAAATCAATCATTTTAGCGACAAATCGCTTTAAAATCAATTACTTTTGGCAAAATGCCTTAAAATCAATCATTTTCGGTTTAAAACCGTAAAATCAACCATTTTAGCGACAAATCGCTTAAAATCAACATTTTTGGCAAAATGCCTTAAAATCAATCATTTTCGGTTTAAAACCGTAAAATCAACCATTTTAGCGACAAATCGCTTAAAATCGACATTTTTGGCAAAATGCCTTAAAATCAATCATTTTCGGTTTAAAACCGTAAAATCAATCATTTTAGCGACAAATCGCTTAAAATCGACATTTTTGGCAAAATGCCTTAAAATCAATCATTTTCGGTTTAAAACCGTAAAATCAATCATTTTAGCGACAAATCGCTTTAAAATCAATCACTTTTGGCAAAATGCCTCAAAATCAATCATTTTCGGTTTAAAACCGTAAAATCAACCATTTTAGCGACAAATCGCTTAAAATCGACATTTTTGGCAAAATGCCTTAAAATCAATCATTTTCGGTTTAAAACCGTAAAATCAACCATTTTAGCGACAAATCGCTTAAAATCGACATTTTTGGCAAAATGCCTTAAAATCAACCATTTTCGGTTTAAAACCGTAAAATCAATCTTTTAAGCGACAAATCGTTTAAATGAACCATTTTGGCACAAATGCCTCAAAATCAACATTTTTGGCAAAATGCCTAAACAAAATGCACAAAGCATACACACAAAATGCACAAAGCATACACAAAATCATGCACAAAGCATACACACTCATGCATTAAGCATACCCATTCAAAGCCCTCTAAAAGAGGCCTATCGAACTACGTTGACTTTGATCTTCCATTCAAACGGAAGTACGTAGGCACGTTCGGGATTTCACCCCGGGTGGCAAGTCAAAATCACATAAACATTTCATTAATCCATCATTTACCTTGCAAAGCATTCATCCATCGGTTATTTTCTCGGCATGACATAGTCTCGGGATCCATCTCGGGTTCGTAGATTGTGCCTTAATCATTGGGATAATTAATCTAGTAACTAGGTTAATTAAAATGGAGTCACTTAGGGTTTTTTCCTAGTTTACCCTAAAATAATTAAACAAGGTGGCGACTCACACACATCACGTGTATTTCTTCTCATTCATCATATGCATCACATGCCTATGTGCTTTTGGGGAAGGGGTTCACAGTTTGGCGACTCTGCTGGGGATTTATGTAATCATTTTGCATAAAGCGGACTACGATTGTTGTGTAAACTAATCTGCCCTTCTTTAGGGTATTATTTTACAATGCTTTGTTTTGCAGGGTATCCTAGCACGAATCAAGTGTTCTTTCTTTAAGAATACTTGATGAAGAAATTTGAACTTAATTGAAAAATTTAATTAAGACATTAAAACTTGTTGATTTATTTGCACGATTGAGAATCTTTTTCTCCATTGCATAAAAAATGAACTTCAAATGAATTTCTTCTCTTCTGTTCAAACTTCTGAGTCTGGATAGCAAGTAGCGCTGATCGGCAGGTCTCTTTGATTATGCCGACGGACAGCCAAAGCGTCCTCCCTGTTACCGCAAACCATCTCTAATCCTTTTGGAGGTGGCACATGGGTATGCGTACCGTTGGACCCACGCGAAACTCTTTGTTTCACATGTGGTTAGGTATATCCTTACTCAAGGTTCAAGGGTCCCTTAATAAGCCAATTCTCTATTTGTGTCATAGCCTATAGAACTTATCCTTTAGGACTGTATGCACCCGATGATGCTGAATCATTCCATTAAAAATGAATTATGTTGTGATGCTGTGTGCATTCACGCATTCATCCCATACTTCACGCATAAAAAAAAAAAAAATTTTTCCATTTCAAAGTTGGAAAGTCACATTTTTGGTCCCTAAGACCTGAAAACTTACATCTTTGTCCCTAAGACCCAGAAAATCACATTTTGGTCCAAAAATTCCCAATTTGGCCCATAAGGCCCAAAAATTCAAATCTCGGCCCGTAAGGCCCAAAAATTCCTAATTTGGCCCCTAAGGCCCAAAAATTCCCGATTTGGCCCATAAGGCCCAAAAATTCCCAAATTTGGCCCATAAGGCCCAAAAATTCAAATCTCGGCCCGTAAGGCCCAAAAATTCAAATCTCGGCCCGTAAGGCCCAAAAATTCCTAATTTGGCCCCTAAGGCCCAAAAATTCCCGATTTGGCCCATAAGGCCCAAAAATTCCCAAATTTGGCCCATAAGGCCCAAAAATTCAAATCTCGGCCCGTAAGGCCCAAAAATTCAAATCTCGGCCCGTAAGGCCCAAAAATTCCTAATTTGGCCCCTAAGGTCCAAAAATTCACGATTTGGCCACTAAGGCCCAAAAACTCACATGTTGGCCCATAAGGCCCAAAAATTCACAATTTGGCCACTAAGGCCCCAAAAACTCACATGTTGGCCTCAAAGGCCCAAAAATTCACATTTTGGCCCCTAAGGCCCAAAAAAATTTTTCTTGAGAACTTAGGGCCTTTCGAAAAGTCGAGGTATCCAACCCTAAGCACTCTACCTTACATATCACATCCCATTGGGTCCTATCCTAGGTGTCCTAGCCTACCAACACTACCCTACATTGTTTGGTCATACCAACCCACATCACAAGGGTCAAGCCCAAATACCTTACCCTTACACTACCCTATCTCGCATCCCCTATGAAAACACCTTATATAGGATAGTCTAATCATTTTGACTATGTCCTTTCACAGGTACCCCTCCAAAGACCACCTATACCCGAAACACCAACTGAGCTCTCACCCACAGGTCCAACAACCCCGACTGCACCAATGGCATCACTCTCTGACATCCAAAACCTCATTGAACAACTGGAAGCCAGAATGGAGGCTAGAATGAATGAGGCATTGGCTGCCCAGATGACTGCCATAATAGCTGAACTAGGTGGTGGTAATGGAAATGGGGCTTCCGCCGGGGGAAGTGGACCTTCTGCCTCCAATCAGGGACCTGCTGCAGAACCGACAAACCCTACCCTTAACTTGGATGATATGCCCTCTGGAACTGCTTCTGAGCTGGAAGCTCAGAAAATGAGAGAAAAATTAGAACTGTTGGAAAGGTCTATTACTGCCCTCAAGACACATAAGGAAGTGGTGGACATGGACTCCTTGTCTTTGTTCCCCGAAGCGAGGCTGCCAACAAAATTCAAAATGCCCAACATGGATAAGTTTGACGGAACCACTTGTCCCAAAACGCACCTGAAAATGTATGTGGGTGCCCTCAACCCCTTTGGCCTGAACAGCGAGCTCCTTGCTCAGTTGTTTCAGCAATCTTTGACTGGTGCTGCATTAAGATGGTTTGTAAGCTTGGATCATTCCAAAATGAAGAATTGGGAGGACATATGCAATGCTTTCAACACGCAGTATCATTATAATATCGAAGTGGATGTTACCCGGAGGGAGCTAGAAACCACTAAACAAAAGAACAATGAGCCCTTCTCCTCATTCCTTTCGAGGTGGAGAGCCAAAGCTGCTCAAATGATCAACCGACCCTCTGAACAGGAACAAGTTGACATAATAATCAAGAATTTATTGCCTGTCTACCAGTCACAGCTTCAAACACAGTACTTGCCTACGTTCCAATCGCTCATTGCGACTGCAACTAAGGTGGAAGACTTAATCCAGTTGGGTCGGCTCAAAGAAGACTCATACAAGAAGCAGAATCATGCTGGGTCTAGTGAGACAAATGAAATAGCCAGTATAATCCCCACGAATCCTTTACGTGTTGGGAATTTGGGAAACAATCAGCCAAGGAGGCAATATACTGATCTCGGCATGCCAATCCTTTTGGTATTCCGAGAAGCAATGAAAGCAAATTTACTGAAGCCCTTAGAAGCAAGGCCATTACCAAACCCCCTGCCCCGGAATTTCAAAGCCAATGAATATTGTGAGTACCATCAAGGACATGGGCATAAGACCGAATCATGCTGGACCTTAAAAAACCGTCTACAAGACCTGGTTGACAATGGGTCTATCATCCCCAAGAGCAAGCCGAATAACAACCAATCCCTTGCCTAACCATGGGATTAATGCAAAAAAAAAAAAAAAAAAAAAAAAAAAAAATTGCCGAACAAGAATCGTTTGATCCTTTCGAACTTTTCTTAGAAATGAATGAAGTTTCTGTCTGAGAAGGTTGAGATCAAACCTCCAAAAGAACAAAAGAATTGTTCAAGACCAACAACAACATGTCTGATTGATTGAAGCATCAAGAAGAACAAAGTCACTACAGTCAATCCGATCCTAGTCCATCACAGTCCACCTAGAGTCTATCTTTTAGGGTCTAGTTCTTTTTCTTTTCATTTTCATTTCCATTCAAGTCTTCATTCAATTCAAATTTGTAAATCTAAGTGTCTTTTGTACACAAATTTTGTCTTATCAATAAAAAGGGATCAGTTTACGTTCCAATCATGTTTATACTCTCTCTCTATCTTTTCCTGTGAAAGCACAAAAAAAAAAAATCAAAAAAAAAAAAAAAAAATAAAAAATAATGAAAAAAAATGATGATAAAAAAAAAGATAATAAAAATTGGCAAAGAAAAATGCATTCATCCATTCATTTGCTCTGCATCAATCGAAGCTGGGGGCATCTTAAGAAGCACCATCAAAGGGGAAGTTTCGAAGGGTAATCATGGAAAGGATCCAGCAAAGGGTACGCAAGACTTCAAACAGTACCGAGACAAAGCCGATTGAAGGGGTTAGGGCCAAAATGGTTTCTCCGAAAACCCAAGAATGGAAGATGCTCCGATAGGGAGGTGTCTGAATTTTGAGCTTAAAAGCAACAGAATAAAGAAGTTATGCTTGGAATTGGGTTGGGTCTGCACGAAGTCGCAATGCTATCCATACACTACTCAAGTCATCTCAGAATCAAGTTGCCTCGAAATTCTTTATGGAGAGGCTGCTTCTAAGTAAGCAAAAGGAAAAACGGGACAAAAGGAACCCCTGGTCAAAAGGAAGCAAACAAAGCAAAAAGAAAAAAAAACGGGTCAAAAGGAACCTCTGCACAAAAGAAAGAAATCAAGGATAAAGTTACAGGAAATCAAGTTGCCAAAAACGAGTCAACTGCAAGTTCTCCGTTAAATTCAAGCCCATCAAGGGTAGAGGACAAATCATTTCAGCCATAAGGACAAAGACCAAGCGGCTGCTCACATTTTGAAAAAGCAAGTTAAAAGTAGTCATTTCCACAAATTGGATGACAACAAACACCTTGAAAATCAAGCGCCAAGTATGGCACAAATACAAGTGTCCTTAATAAACAAGGACCATTTCTCAAAACAAGGAAAAGGAAGAGTCTCCTCAAAATTCCTTATGGAGAGGAGAACCATTGAGGAAATAAGTTTCAAATTCAGAGGAAGATAAAGTTCAAGAAAAGGAATCAAATTAACCTCAAGAATTCAAACATGGCGAAGCCACAAACTCAAAGCATAAAAGCTTCTTCAAGCTAATCAAGTTACCACCACAATGTGGGTATTCAAAACTCTTTGTGATGAATACAAGTCATATTTCAGTCAACCAGTGGCGCAACCACTACAACAACACAGTCAGATTCGCCTAGAGCTCGAGGCAATAAGTTGATTCAACATCAAGTCGGGAAGGAATCCCGCAATGACATCCAGCCGGGAAGGAATCCCGCAAAGTCATCAAGCCGGGAAGGAATCCCGCAAAGAAACCAAGTCAGAAATGAATTCTGCATCAACATCAAGCCGGGAATGGATCCCGTAAAGACATCAAGCCGGGAAGGAATCCCGCAAAGACATCAAGCCGGGAAGGAATCCCGCAAAGACATCAAGCCGGGAAGGAATCCCGAGATGACATCGAGCCAGAAATGAATTCTGCAAAAACATCAAGTCGGGAAAGAATCCCGCAAAGACATCAAGCCGGGAAGGAATCCCGTGAAGAAATCAAGTCAGAAATGAACTTTGCATCAACATCAAGTCGGGAAGGAATCCCGCAATGACATCCAGTCGGGAAGGAATCCCGCAAGGACATCAAGCCGGGAAGGAATCCCGCAAAGAAATCAAGTCAGAAATGAATTCTGCATCCACATCCAGCCGGGAAGGAATCCCGCAAAGACATCAAGCCGGGAAGGAATCCCGCGAAGAAATCAAGTCAGAAATGAATTCTGCATCAACAATCAGATCGGAAATGAATTCCACAATCAGCATCAAGTCGGAATTAAATTTTGCCCCAACAGCAAGTCATTCCGCACCAAGTCGAAAATAAATTCTGCACCAAGCCGGGAAAGAATCCTGCGAAGAAATCAAGACAGAAATGAATTCTGCATCAACATCAAGTCGGGAAGGAAATCCTGCAAAGACGTCCAGCTGGGAAGGAATCTCGCAAAGACATCAAGCCGGGAAGAAATCCCGCGAAGAAATCAAGCCGGAGATGAATTCCGCACCAAGCCGAGCACGAAGTTCGCATCCCGGAAGGAACTACGAAAGACCTGATTCTCCCCATCCCCCGAAGAGTTCTTGGAGATACGTAGGCAGCCACAAAGGCGCGGTCACAAACATAAGTCTGCATCATAAAAAGCATTTTCTCTTTGCCAATATAAAAAAATATATAAAAAAAAAAAAAAGAGAAGAAAAGAAAAATAAAAGCTGGAGTTGAAAACCCGAAAGGGCGGCTTCAGGCAAGAATTGAGCCCGCTAGACTGAAAACCCGAAAGGGCGGTCTGGGCAAAAGTTAGGGCAAAGAGCCTGCTAGGGTCGAAAACCCGAAAGGGTGGCTACTAGGTAAAAAAAAAAAAAAAAAAAAAAAAAAAAAAAAAAAAAAAAAAAAAAAAAAAAAAAAAGTGCTTTCATTCTTTTAGAGAGTCCATTTTTGTAGGATGAACACTAAGTTCCTTCGAGTCAAAATTCACTACAAGAAAAATTTGAGTCTCTAAATCGAGTCTCTAAAATCAAGTCTCCATCGCCAGTAGTCATTCCACAAGGAGTCACAAAAAATTGAGTCATTCTCAAAAGTTCATCTTGACAGCGTCACTCTTTGAGTCATTCCTCGAAAAAAAAAAAAAAAAAAAAAAAAAAAAAAAAAAAAAAAAAAAAAAAAAAAAAAAAAATGTCAATCCCCGGGGTTTCCAAAACAACCCTAAAAATGTCAAACATAATCGTTGAGAGGTAATTCTTTAATACCTCGTCTCCACTCGGACCATCGTTTCTTCGATCATTTCTGACGAGCGATGTCATCAACATTGTCTGTTTCCTTGAGTCATATAAGTGGCTTTGTTCTCTTTGATTCCTCAATCGATTAGATAAGTACAACACCAATGTTTTGAAGTATTCCATGGTCAGCACCATTCTGGGGGCACGAAGTGATAAAGAACCTTCACCATTCTCCCATCACAGAAGTAATCACGGAATTTCTAGTCTTTCATTAAGAAGAAATTCTATTTCAGCTAATAAAGGCATCAAATAGGGGGCGAAATCCTCCATGTCGGATTCAGGGGCAAGTGTTAACATACACAACCCAGAGTGAAACCCAACTATTGTCAACCTCTTTTTACATAAAACCTAGGGTGAAACCCTAACCAATAGCCAACCATTTTTCATCCAAAACCAAGCCGTTTGATCATTTCGACTTTAAGTGGACCCTTGGTTCTCAAAGAAAAAAAAAAAAAAAATAAAACAAAACATCTTTTCAAGTCCTCTAAGAGGCAAAATCTCTTTTCAAGCCCTCATTAAGAGGCAAAACATTTTTTTTTTTTTTTTTTTTTTTTTCAAGTCCTCTAAGAGGCAACATCCTCAAAATTTGCGTTTCAGACAACCACCGATTCCCATAAATCATTTTTATGGTCGACGGTGGGGGGCAACTGTGAATACTCAAATTTTGAGGCTCAAAAAGCCTGTTGGTTGACTTTGCTATAGTAAATTTGACTGTGCTACAATGAATTTGCTACAGCAAATTTAATTGTGCTACAATGAATTTGCTACAGCAAAATGCCTTAAAATCAATCATTTTCGGTTTAAAACCGTAAAATCAACCATTTTAGCGACAAATCGCTTAAAATCGACATTTTTGGCAAAATGCCTTAAAATCAACCATTTTCGGTTTAAAACCGTAAAATCAATCTTTTAAGCGACAAATCGTTTAAATGAACCATTTTGGCACAAATGCCTCAAAATCAACATTTTTGGCAAAATGCCTAAACAAAATGCACGAAGCATACACACAAAATGCACAAAGCATACACAAAATCATGCACAAAGCATACACACTCATGCATTAAGCATACCCATTCAAAGCCCTCTAAAAGAGGCCTATCGAACTACGTTGACTTTGATCTTCCATTCAAACGGAAGTACGTAGGCACGTTCGGGATTTCACCCCGGGTGGCAAGTCAAAATCACATAAACATTTCATTAATCCATCATTTACCTTGCAAAGCATTCATCCATCGGTTATTTTCTCGGCATGACATAGTCTCGGGATCCATCTCGGGTTCGTAGATTGTGCCTTAATCATTGGGATAATTAATCTAGTAACTAGGTTAATTAAAATGGAGTCACTTAGGGTTTTTTCCTAGTTTACCCTAAAATAATTAAACAAGGTGGCGACTCACACACATCACGTGTATTTCTTCTCATTCATCATATGCATCACATGCCTATGTGCTTTTGGGGAAGGGGTTCACACGGTTATGTCATTAGCTGTTCATGCGAAGCAATCTGAATATTGCTCGATGAGGTGTATCAACTCCTATTTACAATCACATTCATACACAACAAATGAATATTTTGGTTCATTTTCTGTGCTAATGTTTATTTATTCTTTTGTTATTTTTATTTTTTTTTCTTCTTCATTTTCTATTTTGCCAGTAATCTTATTCAAGGTAGAGAGAGGGTAACAAGAAAAATGAAGCTTTTCATTGGTGATAAAAGTGCCATGGTCGACATCTATATTAAGTTCAACGAAAAGATCCCCTAACTCTAAAAGGGAAGACACAGAAGACATAAAAGACTCAAAAGACTCAAAATTAGACTCTGAATAGGATTCTAACTCAGGTTCTGCTTGTGACTCTAACTCAGGTTCAGGTAGGAGAAAGGTGAATTGCTCTATGCGCTCCTCCAAGTACCAGTTCTAATGAGGTGCTTGGATAGATTGGATGAGGCTTATGGCGTCTACTTTGACTTGATTGGTGATCATGCATAGGTCAAAAAGAGATGTCTCAAAATTGTCCTCCCAATCTGTTTAGAGCTTGAAAAGAGGCTCATGGTCGTCTACTGAGAGCCTAACATCAAAGAGAAGTCAAAACCAGGGATTAGTCTTTTGGTCAAGGGGCAATACCAAGGTTCTTAAAAGAAATAATAAGGCTCAGATTCCCCCTTTTGACAAAGTAGCCATTAAGGGTTTTGAAATATGGGCGCATCAGATGGTCCTTTATTTCACCTCTTATTCTTACTAACCATTTGGCGTCTTCCAACTCCTCTCACTCTTCATTTGTCGGTTTGAATCCGAGACCGAAGGGAGCTTCAACAATTGGGGATTTGGTGAAGGAGGCCATAACCTGCTGGTTGCGACCAAGTCCCATTCTTGGAAAATAACACATGGCTCACATCATGTTAGCTACCAGTGGGTTATTGTGGGGATCAAAATCCATTGGAAAAATCTCTTTACCCGGCTCTGCTTCGATAAATTGAACTGAATCAAAGGAGAAACCAAATAGTAGGTAGACTACTACCTCCGGTTTAATTTCCAATAGTGGGGCTAAGGAAGGAATTTCAGATTTCCCTACCAAGTCCTCTTTGATTGTTACCACTGCATTCTCATAGGGGAAGTTCAGTTTTTGGTGTAGAGAGGAGGCTACTATTGGCTCAAGGGTCAAATCTCGGATTTTGATGATTAATACAAAAACAAATAAATTTAAATTATATTATTTGTGCTAATTTTATTTTATGCAGAATTTCTTTGGAAAGAAATCATACAAGGCAAGTCTTACATTGAGAGTGAAGATTTCGAAGATCCTAGTCATCTAGGCTTTTAGGAAACTTTATAGGATAGAGAGAAAGGTTATATATGAGCACAAAAATCTTTTTCTCTCTCAAAAGTATTTTCAGAAATTTTTTTTTAATAAATTCCTTTATTTTATTTTTCAAAAAAAATATATTCCTTTAAATCGAAAATATTTATTTTCCTAAAACTAAAGAGATTTCTTCTCTAAAATTTTTGGTAATAAAATCATTCACTCTTTCAAAAATATTTTCTTTGAAAGATCTAAAGTATTTTAAAATTATTCTCTTACCTTAAAAATAAAGGAAAATCTTTTTCGGTTTTGGTAAATGCATCTATCCGCAAATAATTCTTTCCAAAATAAATGCTGTCAAAAATTTTTTCTAAAGGAAAGTGAAAATCGGGTTTTATTCTCTTACCAAAAAGGATGAAATAATTTTTGGTAACAAGGATTTTCACATCTTCTAAAATAAGGAAAGAAGATATTCTGTTTTCAATCTCTTTCCAAAAGTGACAGCCTCCTTGTTTCCTATATATAAAGGAACATTCACGCCTTAAACATTTGGTGAAGTAAGAGTAATTGTTTTAAGAGCACTCACTCTCATTGAACGAATCTTTTTCTCTCAAAACTTACTCTACCCCCATTTTCTTTTCATCTCTACACATAACGTCTTCAATATTTAAAGTGAAAAGAATTTTTACAATTTCTTTTTGAAAAACAATTCTGTGTTCTAATCGATTTTCTAATCTGATAAAATTGTTTTTCCTGTGCTTATATAGGCGTTTCTTTCTGTCTATTTAGAATCTGTATTCTACAGTAGACATGTTCTTTATTTTGTTAAACTTTTGAGTGTAATAGCTTAGGTTAGAAGCTATTGAGATAGAGGTTATCAAGCGACCTTCTCCATGTGTGGGATAGCAATGTCTTGAATTGAGTTTTCTGTACTCTACCAAAAACAGAAAGGGTTGAGGTTAACTAGAACCTTTGGAAAATCTAGTGGGACAAAAAGGGTAGATCTAGGTTGTTGATCTATTTGCCTTGTACTGTTGGTTTGTCTCTTACCCTTTAAAAGAGATAACTTAGTGGAGGATCTCAAGATGCGTCTTGGGGAGTGGATGTAGGCGAGTTAGTGCCAAACCACTATAACTCTCGGTGTTGATCTCTTTATTTCTGAAGTTTGGTTGATACTGTCTCTTTCACACTCTTGTTCAATTTTTAGAAACGCTGAAATTGTTAATATTCAAATGTTCTAAAACGACAATAAGTTTCATCTATTCTAAACGTTAGAACTCTGGTATTCTAATATAGTGAATATACAATGTTCTAACTGTTGATTCTATTTCCAGTATAATTCACTGTTTGGGTTTCTATTTTGTTTTCTAAACTTTATGAGGATGTTCTAATCCTGATAACTCTTCATCATAAAGTTACTTTAACATTTGATTAAGACTCTGTGAAGAAGTTCTAATAACTATCTTTCACATAGTGTTATATGGTTTTGCAAACTTTATGAGGAAGTTCTGAGTTCAATAACTTTCCTTCATAAAGAAGCTCTGATATTGTACAAGTCAGTGTGAAGCTGTTCTAATCAATAGCTGCACTTTGCACAGACTTTCTATATCTAAAATTAGAACATTGTGAGGAGATTCTAATCCATATTCTACTCTCACAAAGTTCTGTGTGTTTTTTCGCTGCACTTAGAATTCTAATTCTTGTTTAGAACTTCTAAAATTTATTTCAGTTTTTAGAAAACCCAATTCACCCCCCCTCTTGGGTTGTGCCATACATATTCGGGACCCACAATCTGGTATCAGAGCCTTGGCTCTTGACTTACCGAAGCTTAATCGCTTAAGAGATAAGATCCCATGGCAACCCCACTTCCTCTTTCTACTCTAGAAGGACAATCTATTTCTAGACCTCCTTTGTTCAATGGCTCCAATTACTCTTACTGGAAAACTAGAATGGAGAATTTTATGAAATCAGTTGATATAAATTGTTGGAGAAATGTTATAACTGGTCCTTGCATTCCCATGAAAACTGTAGGAGTGTGAACCCCTACCCCAAATATCATAGGCATGTGAATGCATGTGACTAAGGGCAGAAATGCACGTGAATGTATGAGTCGCCACCTTGTTTAATTATTTTAGGGTAAACTAGGAAAAACCCTAAGTGACTCCAATTTTAATTAACCTAATTACTAGATTAATTATCCCAAAGTTAAGGCATGGTCTACGAATCCGGGGTGGATCCCGAGACTATGTCATGCTGATGAACTAACCTATGGATGAATGCTTTGCAGGGTAAAATGAAATAATTGGACCAAATAACATGTTTATGTGATTTCGACTTGCAGCTCAGGGTTAAATCCCTAACGTGCCTACGTACTTCTGTTTGAATGGAAGATCAAAGTCAACGTAGTTCGATAGGCCTTCTTTGAAGGGCTTTGAAGGTGTATGCTTAATGCATGAGTGTGTGTATGCTTTGTGCATGTTTGTTTAGGCATTTTGCCAAAGGATCGATTGATTCGATTAGACGTTCGTTGCCAAAAATGTTGGTTTTAAGGCATTTGTGCCAAAAATGGTTGTCGGGCGATTTGTCGCCAAAGTTGATATTTGGGCTTATTATTGCCAAAATTGATATTCGGGCTTATTATTGCCGAAATTGATTTTGTCGGGCGATTTGTCGCCAAAATGATTTATTTTAAGGCTTTTAGCCAAAGATGGTTCATTTTAAGGCATTTTGCCAAAAATGGTCGATTTTAAGGCTTTGAGTCAAAAATGGTTGATTTTAAGGCATTTTGCCGAAATTGATCGATTTTAAGGGTTTTAGCCAAAATGAGTTGGTTTAGGCAATTTGTTTGCCAAAAGTGTTGATTGGGCGATTGTCGGCCAATTGATTGATTTAAGGCCTTTGGCCAAAATGAGTTGATTTAGGCAACTTGTTTGCCAAAAGTGTTGATTGGGCGATTGTCGCCGAAATTGATTGATTTTGAAGGCCTTTGGCCAAAATGAGTTGATTTAGGCAATTTGTTTGCCAAAATGATATGATCGAGCGATTGTCGCCAAAATGATTGATTTTAAGGCTTTTAGCCAAAATTGGTTGATTAATTCAAGGCATTATGTCAAAAAATTGATTTAAGCGACTTGTCGCTAGAAATGGTTAATCTTATTTATAGGCGATTTGTTTGCCAAAAATTGATTAAACCATAGGCAATTTGTTGCCAAAATGTAATTGATTAAACTGTAGGCAATTCGTTGCCAAAACGCGATTGATTAAGGCTTTTAGCCACAATTATCAATTAATTGGACTTAAGCCAGATTTTGTTCGAAATAAGGCAATTGAACCGTAGTTATTAATTAACTAGATTCTTTAGCCAAAATTGTGGGATTTAAGATCTAACACCACGATTATTAATTAACCGGGCATTTAAATTTAATCGTGTTTAATTAAAGTAGTTTATTTACCTAAATAATGACATGAATGCATTTATGCAGTTGTAGAATTATTAAGAGTAGAAGAGAAATATGCATGAAGTGCTAAAATTAAATGAGCAGAGTTTCGTTTATATACCTGATTTAATCGACGACCGCTTCTTAGCTCCAGATTAAGCTCCTCGTTCGGGGAATATTAATTAATTAATTAGAATTTGTTTAATTTTAGTGGCCAAGTATCACAACACATAAAAAAAAATAAAGACTGAATTAAAAATGCAAAAAGCGGTAAAAGAATCGCAAAAGCGTGAGGGAGAAAGATCGTCTATCAACACAGACAGGAGTAGCCAAAATGAAGACCCGGAGGCCATTAAAAATGCTACCGGGCCGCTTCACCCAGACCTGGCCAATCTACGTCTGCCATACAGTATTCCTTACTATGTTCCTGACAGTCCTCCATCTTTTCGAGAGGTCTCCCTGGAGAGTGTGGATCGCTCGGCTCTTCCTTCCGAGGACATGTTTGAGGTAAAACCTGACACATTTCTCACAACAGTGATTCATAAGAGATTTGATATTGACTCGTATTTTCCTTTGTATGATTTCCAGGTTCCTGTCAGGCTGGTCAATCAGATGATGGAGCTGGTTCTCGGGATGCAGCAAGAACTAACTACGGCCTGGACTCAGATAGCCTTCGATGATCAGAGGGGGAGGAGGCCCCGTCGTTGAAGCCATGGTTGCCAGTTTTTTTTTTTTGTTTTGTTGTACCGAATTCTGACTGTACTTCTGTACTGAATGTTATTTGTACCTGCAATCATTTAGCACTGAAAATATGTATGCATGCTTGAAATGAAAATGGGGTTTCACCATTTCGGACGTACTTTATTTTTTGTTTGTTTATTTATTTACCCCCCCTTTTTTTTATTTTTGGTAGCCCCCACCGTCGGCGGCCGCTGCCGCTATTGTTTGGCGGCTGTTGCTGCCATCATTTGGCGGCAATTCGGCGGCTGCTGCCGTCGTCGTTCGGCGCATTCTTCTTTAAAAACTAGTTTTTTGTTTGGTTCTTCACTCATCCTCTCTTTTCTCTCTTCTTCTTCTTAATTTCAAAGAATGAATCCCTTCTTTACTCACAACATGCACAGCTGGATTAAGAGTCTCTCCAAAGTCGAAAAGATTAACTTGGGGAGGTACGGTCTTTCTCCTATCGTTACCCTCAGGGGGGTAGTAATCGACTGGAACTTTTTATGGGCCTGCATCAGACTTTGGGACCCTGAGGCCCATGTGTTCCGGTTCGGAGCCATGATGGAGGAGATGTGTCCTCTTTTTGAGGAATTCTGTGCTATCATAGGGTGCGACCCCAATGATCCTTTGGTCAGGCATGAGGTCAAGATTGGGTATGTTCGGTCGTTTGAAAGCCTGTTTCAGTTCAGCCGACCTCAAGCTAGGGCTATGATTGTTGGTGATCAGAAAGCAATTCTGCTGCCCCTGATTGATGAGTTTTCAGAGGTCCGTTCAGACGACCCGGACCGGATGAGGCCGAGAATGCGGGCCCTGGTTTTCTGCTTATTAGCTGGTTTCTTGTTTAACAAGGATCCAGGCTTCGGGGATCTGCGACTCTGTCCCATGGTTCGGCAGATGGAGGATATGGGTTGCATTGGCGGCATTGTGCTGGTAGAAACTATCAGGAGTCTTAATAGAGCCGCTTTAGGCTTCGAGGACTGGACGGTTTCCCCGATTATTCTCCAGGTATTCCTCGCCCTTTTTTTTTTCTTTATTTTTTTTTCTTCTTTTGGCCTGTCCCTTTGTAATAGAAAGGATCCATTACTCAGGTTTGGTTAAAAGACCACCTCCACGTGGTTGCTGTTCCTACTTTACTGCCTTATAACCTCGTCCAGTACCGCATGCGGAGGATCTTGATCACACACCCGTCTGCTGATGCATGGACTTCATGGCTAATTGAGTTGGGTCCAAATGAGGTGTTGTGGTTCGTACCCTAGTATGACATTACCCGCTTTATCCAGGTTAGCTCTCGCCATACTTGGGTTTACCTTTTAGGCCTTACCCATTGTACTTGGTACTATGCTTCGCGTGTTATGAGGCAGATGGAGATAGATCAGACTGTACCGATCATGGATGACTCTTTATCTGATTCAGCTATCACTCCGGGGGTTACCCGAGCCGTCCTTAGAGCTTGGGTTAGAGACCATCAGATGGTTAGGTCTTTACCTAATCCTGGTGATATTCAGACTTCTCCTGAGTATCGAGCCTGGTTTATGACCGTTGTTTGGCCGGTTGAAAGGCTGAGGAGGAACGCATTGCTGAGTGCACTTGAGGGTTGGACTCAGGCTGACGCTGGTGATGGTGTTAGGACCGATGAGGAGATTGTGTTGGCTCCTCGGACAGGCAAGGCTGGAGGGAGTTCAGTAACGAGGGATGACTCGGAGGACATTGCCCCACGGAGGCGACGGGACACCTAGACTCTGATAGGCTTTTGAATTTGCTTTTCTTTGGCTTTGTATGTCTTCTCTTTTTTTTTTTTTTATGGACTTTATTTTTCTTGGTTTCTTTGGCTTTCCACTTGTACTGTTTGACTTTATTGCTTTTCATTGGAGTGTCATTTGACTTTCAAGCTTTCCAAGCATGTTTCCACTTTATTCATTTAAGCTCTAATTTTTGCCTAAGCCGCCCTTTCGGGTTTTCAACTTAGCGAGCTACCCATTTTTGCCTAAGCCGCCCTTTTCGGGTTTTCAACTTAGCGGGTCCTGACTTTTGCCTAAGCCGCCCTTTTTGGGTTTTCGACTTAGCGGGTTTTTCTTTGTTTCTCTTTTTTTTTTTTTTGTTGGCAAAGAAGAAAGAATGATGAAATGATGATTTTTTTTTATTAATGTTTAGACCGTGCCCAATGAGGGCTGCCTACATATCTCCGATACATAATTTCTTTTTTCCGAAGAGAATCAGGTCTAATGTAGTTCATTTTACATTATGTAATGCTTATTACACAAAATATCTTTTTAACTGATCTAAATTACATGGATTCGTGAATTCCAAACCATCCAAATTAGTCAAGATGACGGCTCCGCCGGACAATATTTTCTTCAACACATAGGGCCCAGCCCAATGAGGGCGAAACTTTCCACGTGGATCTAGGATTGGCTGTCTAATTTCCTTTAGGACCAAACAGCCTTCTTCCAATTTTCGATCTTTGACCTTCTTATTAAAATGCTGTGCCATTCTTCTCTGATAGACTTGAGTTTGGTGAATTGCTTGCAACCGCTTTTCATCCATACCCAAGAGTTGCAAATGAAAATTCTTAGTCCAGTCTGCTTCGCTGATCTAGCTTTCTTGGATAACCCTTGCCGACTGAACTTCCAGCTCGATAGGCAATACTGCTTCCATACCATATACCAAAGAATATGGGGTTGCTCCGGTGGGTGTTCTAATTGAAGTCCTATATCCCCATAAGGCATTCGATAGCTGTTCGTGCCAAGCTTTGTGCTTTTTAGCCGTCTTCTGCAGAATGACTTTTATAGCCTTATTCGCGGCCTCTACAGCCCCGTTTGTTTGTGGACGATAGGGCGAAGACTTATGATGTTGAATTCTTGTTTCCTTCAACAAATTAGAAAATTCACTCTGAAAGTGAGACCCATTATCCGTGATGATCTCGAATGGCGTTCCGTACCGACAAAGGATGTTAGTACGAACGAACTGTGCTGCCTTCTTGGCATTTAAAACTGAATAGGAGGCTGCCTCGATCCATTTAGTGAAATAATCTACGGCAACCAGGATGAACTGATGACCGTTAAAAGCTTTCGGGTGGATTTTTCCGATCACGTCTATGCCCCAAGTTGCGAAGGGGCATGGTGAAGCAATAGGATTCAAATTGATCGGAGGCTGTCTTTGCAGTTTAGCAAAAATTTGACATTCGTGGCATTTCTGCACGTGCCTCACGCAATCTGCATTCATGGTTGACCAGTAATAACCCAGGTTCACAATCTTCCGAACCAAGGCTATCCCGTGCATGTGTGGACCAGACTCCCCATTATGTAAGGAATCCATGATGGTTTGAGCTTCTCCCTCATCCACGCACCTTAGGTGCAGGCCATTCGAACTTCTCTTATATAGAACTCCCCCAGTAAGGAGATATCCGGATGCTAACTGCCTCAATGTTCGTTGATCAGTCTTGGTAGATCCCTCCGGGTAAGCTTCATTCTGAAGATAATTCTGTATATCCCAATACCAGGGCTTGTCATCCACCAAATTCATGACATGTGCTGGCTGCTTCTGTAGCCGAACTGTGAGAGGTCGAATGACTTGGTCTCCTCCCACATTGACCATAGAGGCCAAGGTAGCTAGAGCATCAGCGAACTGATTCTTGGCTCGCGGTAAGTAGTGGAAGGATAGATCTTCAAATTGCTGAGCCAATTCGTCCAAGCGTTGCAGGTAAGGAACCAAACGCTCTTCTTTAATTTTCCAATTTCTCAAAGCTTGAGAAACTATTAAATTGGAATCCCCGAAAACCTTGAGGACTTTTATTTCTTTTTCCAGGGCTGCTTCTAACCCTTTTATGCAAGCTTCATACTCGGCTTCATTGTTGGTTCAATCGAAATCTAATTTGACTGCGATTGGGACGTATTCTCCATAAGGAGTTTTGAATACGACTCCAATCCCATTTCCATGGTAGTTTGAAGCTCCATCGAAGTACATTTCCCAGACTTCACTTTCCAAGCTCAACAAGTCTTCATCAGGAAATTCTACCTCCGGCATTTTGTCTTCGACTGGCAATTCTGCTAATTGATCAGCTAAGGCTCCGCCTTTCACTGCCTTTCGTTGTACAAATTTTAAATCATAAGCTGCGAGCACTGACACCCACTTTGCCATCTTACAGTCAAGAACCGGCCTCTCCATAAGGAATTTCAAGGGGTTCGATTCAAAAATAACGCTTGTGGTGTAAGATGAGAGGTAGTGCTGTAGCTTTGTACAGGCCCATACTAGAGCCAGACACAGCTTCTCTATCTTATTGTATTTCAATTCGTAGTCTAGCATCCTTTTGCTGAGGTAATACACGGCATTTTCCACCCTTGTATCTTCCGCTTGTTGAGCTAGCATCGCACCCATCGCTTCTTCTGTCACTGATAGGTACAGCCGCAAAGGCTTTCCTAGCCTTGGTGGCTGTAAAACTGGCGGGGACAACAGATACTGTTTGACTTGGTCGAAAGCTTTCTGACAATCCTCATTCCATTTGACGGCCACTCCTTTTCTGAGCAATTTAAAAATCGGGCCGCAAGTATCGGCCAATTGATTGATGAATCGGCTGATGTACTGTAGCCTCCCCAGGAAACCCTGAACTTCTTTTTCCGTCCTCGGTGCTGGCATTCCCAGAATGGCTTTGGCTTTTGAAGGGTCGATCTCTATGCCCTTCTGGCTGACATATGCCCCAGAAATACTCCGGATGTAGCTCCAAACAGACATTTTGCCGGGTTGAGCTTTAAATTGTACTTTCGAAGTCTAAGGAAGAACTTCTCAAGTGCTGTTGTATGTTCGCCAGCTGTTTTTGATTTAACAACCATGTCATCCACATACACTTCTACTTCTTTGTGAATCATGTCATGGAAGTGTGAACACCCAAATTTTGAGGCTCGAAGAGCCATTTTTTCCGAACTGCAAACAGCCCGGCCGGACTAAAGGCCATTTTGGAAGTTCACCGAAAATATGCCAATATGGTACTTAAAACGTCCGGGACGTCGCGAGGATCGCGGAACTGGTCTCGGAATTTTTTTTTTGGAGGTCCGGAACTCTCGGAAAAGCCTCCGGAGCGAATTTTGTCAAAACTACCGGCACGGCGGCTCCGCCGCCGGCCTCCGGCGACCCTGCCACCGAGCTCCGGCGGCCCGGCCGCCGAGTCCCTGGCGGCCCAGCCTCCGGACTCCGGCGGCCCAACCGCCGAAATGTCCATTTTTTTTTCTATAAATAGTGGCCCCGACCCTCCGTTTTCTGCACTCAGTCTGTGTTGACGGACGCTCCTTCTCCCTACGCTCTTTGCGATTCTTTACTGCTTTCTTGCATTTTTTTTAGTTTGATTTTATTGTTGTGATACTTGGTCACTTAAAATTAAATTAAAATTAATTCCCTTAACGAGGAGCTTAACCTGGAGTTAAGAAGCGGTCGACGATTAAATCAGGTACGTAAGTTAAACTTTTGCCTATTTAATTTTAGCACTTCATGCATGCTTCTTTTCTACTCCTAATAATTCTACAACTGCATAAATGCATTCATACCATCATATAGGCAAGTAAATTGCCTCAATTAAAATATGATTAAGCTAAATGCCCGGTTAATTAATAATCGTGGTATTAAAGTTTAAATCCGACAATATTGGCTTAAAATATCTACTCTTTCAATGGCTATGGTATGATTGCCTTTATTTCGAACAATTTTCGGCTTAAGTCCAATTAATCAATAATTGTGATCAAAAGGCCTTAATTAATCACGTTCTTTTGGCAACAACCTGCCTAAATCAACACATTTTGGCTAAAAGCCTTTTAAATAACCAAACTTTTGGCAACAATTGCTTAAAATCAAAGTTTTGGCAAAATGTCTTAAAACTAAATCAATTTTTAGGTTTTAAAACCTAAAAATCAATCATTTTGGCGACAATCGCCTAATCGACACTTTTGGCAATTTATTGCCTAAATCACAAAAATCAGTTTGGCTAAAAGCCTTAATTCATTTTTGGCAAGCAAATAAGTTCAATCAAACACATCTTTTTGGCTAAAAGCCATTAAAATCAACACTTTTGGCATCAAATGCCTAAAAATCAATCAATTCTTTGGCAAAATGCCTAAACAAAAATGCACAAAGCATACACACACTCATGCATAAAGCATCCCCTTCAAAGCCCTCTAAAAGAGGCCTATCGAACTACGTGGACTTTGATCTTCCATTCAAACGGAAGTACGTAGGCACGTTCGGGATTTCACCCCGGGCGACAAGTCGAAATCACTTTAAACATGTCATTCACCCTGCAAAGCATTCAAGCATTCATTCATGGTTAGTTTATCAGCATGACATAGTCTCGGGATCCATCTCAGGTTTGCACACCATGCCTTAATCATTGGGTTAATTAATCTAGTAACTAGGTTAATTAAAATTGGAGTCACTTAGGGTTTTTTCCTAGTTTACCCGAAAATAATTAAACAAGGTGGCGACTCACACATCACGTGCATTTCTTCCTTAGTCACATGCATTCGTATGCATTGATAAATTGGGGAGGGGTTCACAGTTTGGCGACTCTGCTGGGGAGTAGTAAATGTAATCTTTTTGCATAAGAAGACTACGATTGCTGCATAGAGTAACCTGCCCTTCTTTAGGGCATTATTTTAATATGCTTTGTTTTGCAGGGTACCCTAACACGAATCAAGTGTTCTTTCTTTAAGAATACTTGATTAGGAGATTTGAACCAAATTGACAAACTTGATTAAGACATTTAAACTTGTTGATTTATTTGCACGATCGAGAATCCTTTTCTCCATTGCATAAAAAATGAATTTCAAATGAATTTCTTCTCTTTCTGTTCA
The DNA here is from genome assembly GCF_041381405.1 of Jatropha curcas. Lineage (NCBI taxonomy): Eukaryota > Viridiplantae > Streptophyta > Magnoliopsida > Malpighiales > Euphorbiaceae > Jatropha > Jatropha curcas. The sequence goes on along the minus strand of NC_143151.1, from coordinate 11,775,344 downwards.
AACTTCTGAGTCTGGATAGCAAGTAGCGCTGATCGGCAGGTCTCTTTGATTATGTCGACGGACAGCCAAAGCGTCCTCCCTGTTACCGCAAACCGCCCCTAATCCTTTTGGGGGTGGCCCATGGGTATGCGTATCGTCGGACCCACGTGAAACTCTTTGTTTCACATGTGGTTAGGTATATCCATACTCAAGGTTCAAGGGTCCCTTATAAGCCGATTCTCTATTTTGAGTCATAGCCTATAGAACCTATCCTTTAGGACTGTATGTACCCAATGATGTGAATCATATCATTAAACAGATTATGACGTGTTGTTATGCGCATTCACGACATATCATAAACATGGGGTAAACACAAAGAGAGCATGAAATACCCTTTTACTTTCAGTCATGCACAGTTGGACAAGAGAGTCAATTCACCTCACATCAGCTACCTGATACACCGATCACTGTACCTAATCCAGCTACCCTTATCCTTACAGGTGCCCACAATCCGAGTGCCTACCCAAGTGCCAGACACACCTACAGTGCTATCACCAGCTTCACCAGCTACACTAGCTTCGCCTACAACTCCAACAACCCTATCTGCACCAATGGCATCACTTGCTGATATCCAAACCCTCATTGAACAACTAGAGGCTAGAATGGAGGCCAGAATGGAGGCCAGAATGAATGAGGCACTAGCTGCCCAAAGGACCACCCTGATAGCTGAACTGGGTAATGGGAATGGTAATGGAAATGGGGCTTCCGCTGGGGGAAGTGGACCTACTGCCTCCAACCAGGGTCCTGCTGCTGAACCTACAAACCCTGCCCTAAACCTGGATGAGATGCCTTCTAAAACTGCCTCTGAGCTGGAAGCTCAGAGAATGAGAGAGAAACTAGAGCTCCTAGAGAGGTCCATCACTGCTCTCAAAACCCACAAGGAAGTGGTGGACATGGACTCCTTGTCCTTGTTCCCTGAAGCCAGGTTGCCAACTAAGTTCAAGATGCCCAACATGGACAAATTTGATGGAACCACTTGTCCTAAGACTCATCTGAAAATGTATGTAGGTGCTCTTAACCCATTTGGATTGAGCAGCGAGCTCCTTGCTCAGTTATTCCAACAATCTCTTACCGGTGCTGCATTGAGGTGGTTTGTCAGCTTAGACCGATCCAAAATGAAAACATGGGAAGACATCTGCAATGCATTCAATTCCCAATACCGCTATAACATGGAGGTGGATGTCACTCGAAGAGAACTCGAAACCACCAAGCAGAAAAACAATGAACCCTTTTCCTCGTTCCTTACGAGGTGGAGGCCCAAAGCCGCCCAAATGATTAACCGGCCTTCTGAACAAGAGCAGGTAGACATAATAATAAAAAACCTGCAGCCTGTCTACCAACACCAACTACAGACTCAGTACCTACCTGTGAATACTCAAATTTTGAGACTCGAAAAGCCGGTTTTCCCGGCCGCGGCGGTGGCGGCCGCCCTTAAATTTTTTGAGGCTCAAAAGCCAGTTTTCTCGGACTGCAAACAGTCCGGCCGGACCGGAGGCCATTTTGGAAGTTCACCGAAAATATGCCAATATGGTACTTGAAACGTCCGGGACGTCGTGAGGATCACGGAACTGGTCCCGGAATATTTTTCGGAGGTCTGGAACTCCCGAAAAAGCCTCTGGAGCGAAAAGGTAACCGGCCACGGCGGCCCAGCCACCGGCCACAGTGGCCGAGCCGCCGGATCCGGCGGCCGGCCGCCGGGCCAACCACCGAAGTCGGCGGCCCGACCGCCGAGAGCAGGCGGCCCGGCCACCGAGCCCGGCCGCCGAGGTCCGGCGGCCCGGCCGCCGGGACCAGCCACCGAGCCGGCGGCCCGGCCGCCGAGCCCGGCCGCCGAGGTCCGGCGGCACGGCCGCCGAACTTCGGCGGCCCAGCCGCCGAGCCTGGCCGCCAAAACGCCCGTTTTTTGCATATAAAAGCAGCCTCTGGGCCTCCTTTTCTCCTCACTCAGTCTGTGTTGACGGACGCTCCTTCCCCCTACGCTCTTTGCGATTCTTTACTGCTTTCTTGCATTTTTTAATTTTAATTTCATTTTATTGTTGTGATATTTGGTCACTTAAAATTAAATTAAAATTAATTCCCTTAACGAGGAGCTTAACCTGGAGTTAAGAAGCGGTCGACGATTAAATCAGGTACGTAAACAAAACTCCGCCTATTTAATTTTAGCACTTCATGCATGCTTCTCTTCTACTCCTTTTAATTCTACAACTGCATAAATGCATTCATGTCATCATATAGGCAAGTAAATTGCCTCAATTAAAGTACGATTAAGCTAAATGCCCGGTTAATTAATAATCGTGGTATTAAAGCCTAAATCCGACAATATTGGCTTAAAATATCTAGTCTATTAATGGCTATGGTATGATTGCCTTTATTTCGAACAATTTTTCGGCTTAAGTCCAGTTCATCAATAATTGTGACTAAGTAGCCTAAATTATTCACGTTCTTTTGGCATTAAATTGCCTACATTGCAGTTTGATTAATTACTTTTGGTAAACAAATTGCCAATAAGTAAGATCAGTTATTTTTTTTTTTTTAGCAATAAAACGCTTAAATCAAAGTTTTGGCAAAATGCCTTAAAACTAAATCAATCTTTTTGGCTTTAAAAGCCTTAAAATCAATCATTTTGACGACAATCGCCTAAAATCAATCATTTTGGCAATCAAATTGCCTAAATCACTTTTTTTGGCTAAAAGCCTTAAAATCAATCATTTTGGCGACAATCGCCTAAAATCAATCATTTTGGCAATCAAATTGCCTAAATCAATCTTTTTGGCTAAAAGCCATCAAAATCAACATTTTTGGCATCAAATGCCTAAAATCAAACCAATCAACCTTTTGGCAAAATGCCTAAAACAATCAATTCTTTGGCACAATGCCTAAACAAAATGCACAAAGCATACACACACTCATGCATAAAGCATCCCATTCAAAGCCCTCTAAAAGAGGCCTATCGAACTACGTTGACTTTGATCTTCCATTCAAACGGAAGTACGTAGGCACGTTCGGGATCTAACCCCGGGCGGCAAGTCGAATCACATGAACATCTTTTTCATTGGTCTAAATTATTTCATCTTCCTTGCAAAACATTCATTCTTAGGTTAGTTTCATCAGCATGACATAGTCTCGGGATCCACCTCGGGTTCGAAGACCTTGCCTTAGACATTGGGCTAATTAATCTAGTAACTAGGTTAATTAAAATTGGAGTCACTTAGGGTTTTTCCTAGTTTACCCTAAAACAATTAAACAAGGTGGCGACTCATACATTCACGTGCATTTCTTCCTTTAGTCACATGCATTCACAGCCCTATGGCATTTTGGGGAGGGGTTCACAGTTTGGCGACTCTGCTGGGGATGCTATGTAATCTTTTTGCATAATAGTGGACTACAAGTGTTGAATAAACTAACCTGCCCTTCTTTAGGGCATTACTTTACTATGCTTTGTTTTGCAGGGTACCTTGACATAAATCGAGTGTTCTTTCTTTAAGAATACTCGATGAGAGGAAATTTAAACTTAAGTGACAAATTTGATTAAGACATTTAAATTTGTTAATTTATTTGCACGATCGAGAATCCTTTTCTCCATGGCATAAAAAATGAATTTCAAATGAATTTCTTCTCTTTCTGTTCAAACTTCTGAGTCTGGATAGCAAGTAGCGCTGATCGGCAGGTCTCCTTGATTATGTCGACGGACAGCCAAAGCGTCCTCCCTGTTACCGCAAACCATCCCTAATCCTTTTGGGGGTGGCCCATGAGTATGCGTACCGTTGGACCCACGCGAAACTCTTTGTTTCACATGTGGTTAGGTATATCCTTACTCAAGGTTCAAGGGTCCCCTTATAAGCCAATTCTCTATTTGTGTCATAGCCTATAGAACCTATCCTTTAGGACTGTATGCACCCAATGATACGAATCATATCATTAAACAAAGTATGACGTGATGTTGTGCGCATTCATGACATATCATCTCATTAAAAAAAGAACATTTAATTTCAAAAGCTGGAAAATCACATTTTTGGGCCCTGAGACCTGAAAAATTACATTTTGGCCCCTAAGGCCCAAGAAAAAATTTTTCTTTGAGAACTTAGGGCCATTCGAAAAGTCGAGGTGTCCAGCCCTAAACACTCTACCTTACATATCACATCCCATAGAGTTCTATCCTAGGTGTCCTAGCATACCAATATCACCCCACATCACAAGGGTCATGTCCAAATACCTCGCCCATACACTAACCTACCTCACACTATCTCACATACCCTATGAAAATACCTTATAGTCTAATCATTTTGACTATGTCCTTTTACAGGTACCCCTCCAAAGACCACCTGTACCCGAAACACCAACTGAGCTCACAAGTCCAACAACCCCGACTGCACTAATGGCATCACTGTCTGACATCCAAAACCTCATTGAACAACTGGAAGCCAGAATGGAGGCTAGAATGAATGAGGCATTGGCTGCCCAGAGAACCGCCCTATTAGCTGAACTAGGTGGTGGTAATGGAAATGGGGCTTCGGCTGGGGGAAGTGGACCTGCTGCCTCCAACCAAGGACCTGGTGCTGAACCAACAAACCCTAACTTGAAGGACACCCCCTCTGGAACTACTTCTGAGCTGGAAGCTCAGAAAATGAGAGAGAAGCTGGAATTGTTGGAAAGGTCTATCACCACCCTTAAGACACACAAGGAAGTGGTGGACATGGACTCCTTGTCCTTGTTCCCCGAAGCAAGATTACCTACAAAATTCAAGATGCCCAACATGGATAAGTTTGATGGAACCACTTGTCCCAAAACTCATCTGAAAATGTATGTAGGTGCCCTAAACCCGTTTGGCCTGAACAGCGAGCTCCTTGCTCAGTTGTTTCAGCAATCTTTGACTGGTGCTGCATTAAGATGGTTTGTAAGCTTGGATCGTTCCAAAATGAAGAATTGGGAGGACATATGCAATGCTTTCAACACACAGTACCATTATAATATCGAAGTGGATGTTACCCGGAGGGAGCTGGAAACCACTAGACAAAAGAACAATGAGTCTTTCTCCTCGTTCCTTTCGAGGTGGAGAGCCAAAGCTGCTCAAATGATCAACCGACCCTCTGAACAGGAACAAGTTGACATAATAATCAAGAATTTACTGCCTGTCTACCAGTCACAGCTTCAAACACAGTACTTGCCTACGTTCCAATCGCTCATTGCGACTGCAACTAAGGTGGAAGACTTAATCCAGTTGGGTCAACTCAAAGAAGACTCATACAAGAAGCAGAATCATGTTGGGTCCAGTGAGACAAACGAAATAGCCAGTATAATCCCCACGAATCCTTTACGTGTTGGGAATTTGGGAAACAATCAGCCAAGGAGGCAATATACTGATCTCGGCATGCCAACCCTTTTGGTGTTCCGAGAAGCAGTGAAAGCAAATTTACTGAAGCCCTTAGAAGCAAGGCCATTACCAAACCCCCTGCCCCGGAATTTCAAAACCAATGAATACTGTGAGTACCATCAAGGACATGGGCATAAGACCGAATCATGCTGGACTTTGAAAAAACCGTCTACAAGACCTAGTTGACAATGGGTCCATCATCCCCAAGAGCAAGCTGAACATCAACCAATCCCTTGCCTAACCATGGGATTAATGCAAAAAAAATTTTGCTGAACAAGAATCGTTCGATCCTTTCGAACTTTTCTTAGAAATGAATGAAGTTTGTATCTGAGAAGATTGATATCAAACCTCCAAAAGAACAAAGGAATTGTTCAAAACCAGCGACCACATGTCTGATCGATTGAAGCATCGAGAAGAACGAAGTCACTACAGTCAATTCAATCCTAGTCCATCACAGTCCACCTAGAGTCTATCTTTTAGGGTCTAGTTCTTTTTCTTTTCATTTTCATTTCCATTCAAGTTTTCATTCAATTCAAATTCGTAAATCTAAGTGTCTTTTGTACACAAATTTTGTCTTATCAATAAAAAGGGATCAGTTTACGTTCCAATCATGTTTATACTCCTTCCATACTCTTTCCATATTCTTTCCTGTGAAAGCAAAAAAAAAATCGAAAAAAATAATAATAAAAAATTAAAAAAAAATGATGACAAAAAAAAAGATAATAAAAATTGGCAAAGAAAAATGCATGCATTTGCTCTGCATCAATCAAAGCTGGGGGCATCCTAAGAAACACCATCAAAGGGGAAGTTTTGAAGGGTAATCATGGAAAGGATCCAGCAAAGGGTACGCAAGACTTCAAACAGTACCGAGGCAAAGCCGATTGAAGGGGTTAGGGCCAGAATGGTTTCTCCGAAAACCCAGGAATGGAAGATGCTCTGACAGAGAGGTGTCTGAATTTTGAGCTTAAAAGCGACAGAATAAAGAAGTTATGTTTGGAATTGGATTGGGTCTGCACGAAGTCGCAATGCTGTCCATACACTACTCAAGTCATCTCAGAATCAAGTTGCCTCGAAATTCTTTATAGAGAGGCTGCTTCTAAGTGAGCAAGAGAAAAAAAACGGGACAAAAGGAACCCTTGGTCAAAAGGAGTCAAAAGGAACTTCTGCGTAAAAGAAAGAAATCAAGGACAAAGCTACAGGAAATCGAGTTGTCAAAAATGGGTCAATTGCAAGCTCTCCGTTAAATTCAAGCCCATCAAGGGTAGATGACAAATCATTTCAGCCATAAGGACAAAGACCAAGCGGCTACTCACACTTTGAAAAAGCAAGTTAAAAGAAGCAGTCATTTTCACGAATTGGATGACAACAAACACCTTGAAAATCAAGCGCCAAGCATGGCACAAGTACAAGTGTCCTTATAAACAAGGATCATTTCTCAAAGCAAGGAAAAGGAAGAGTCTCCTCAAAATTCCTTATGGAGAGGAGAACCATTGAGGAAATAAGTTTCAAATTCAGAGGAAGATAAAGTTCAAGAAAAGGAATCAAATTAACCTCAAGAATTCAAACATGGCGAAGCCACAAACTCAAAGCATAAAAGCTTCTTCAACACTCAAGCCACTCAAGTTACCACCACAATGTGGGTATTCAAAACTCTTTGTGATGAATACAAGTCATATTTCAGTCAACCAGTGGTAAGACCACTACAACAACAAAGTCAGATCCGCTTAGGGTCATCACTATCATACGAGCTCGGGTCAATAAGTTGATTCAACATCATCAAAATCGGGAATGAATCCCATAGAGACATCCAGTCGGGAATGAATCCCGTAAAGACATCAAGCCGGGAAGGAATCCTGCGAAGAACTTAAGTCAGAAATGAATTCTGCATTAACATCGAGTCGGGAAGGAATCCCGCAAAGACATCAAGCCGGGAAGGAATCCCGCGAAGAAATCAAGTCAGAAATGAATTCTGCATCAACATCAAGTCGGGAAGGAATCCCGCAAAGACATACGATCGGGAAGGAATCCCCCAAAGACATCAAGCCGGGAAGAAATCCCGCGAAGAAATCAAATCGGAAATGAATTCCACAATCAGCATTAAGGCAAAATTGAATTTTCCCCCAACAGCAAGTCGAAAATAAATTCCGCACCAAGCCGGAAAGGAATTCCGCACTAACATCAAGTCGGAGATGAATTCCGCACCAGCCGAGCACGAAGTTCGCATCCTGGAAGGAACTACGAAAGACCTGATTCTCCCCATCCCCCGAAGAGTTCTTGGAGATACGTAGGCAGCCACAAAGGCACGGTCACAAACATAAGTTTGCATCATAAATAGCATTTTCTCTTTGCCAATATAAAAAAAATAAAAAAAGAGAAGAAAAGAAAAATAAAAGCTGGAGTTGAAAACCCGAAAGGACGGCTTCAGGCAAGAATTGAGCCCGCTAGGCTGAAAACCCGAAAGGGCGGTCTAGGCAAAAGTTAGGGCAAAGAGCCTGCTAGAGTCGAAAACCCGAAGGGGCGGCTACTAGGCAAAAGTTAAGGCCAAAAAAAAAAAAAAAAAAAAAAGGTGCTTTCAAAGGTCTCCTTGGGAGTATATAAATCATTTTTTCCAGGAACCACTGAATTCCTTCGAGCCAAAATTCACTACAAGAAAAATTTGAGTCTCTAAAATCAAGTCTCCATCACTAGTGGTCATTCCACAACGAGTCACAAAAATTGAGTCATTCTAAAAAGTTCGTTTTGAAAGCGTCACTCTTTGAGTCATTCCTCGAAAAAAAAAAAGGAGAGAAAGGACAATGTCAATTCAATCCCCGGGGTTTCCAAAACAACCCTAAAAAAAAAATGTCAAACATAATCATTGAGAGGTAATTCTTTAATCCCTCGTCTCCACTCGGACCATCGTTTCTTCGATCCTTTCAGACGAGCGATGTCATCCACATTGTTCGTTTCCTCGAGTCATATAAGTGGCTTTGTTCTCTTTTATTCCTCAATTGATTGGACAAGTACAAACCCAATGTTTTGAAGTATTCCATGGTCAGCACCATTTTGGGGGCAAGAAGTGATAAGAACCTTCACCATTCTCCCATCACAGAAGTAATCACGGAATTTTGTCTTTCATTAAGAAGAAATTCCATTTCAGCTAATAAGGGCATCAATTCTCGCAAGCCGGGGGCAAAATCCTCCAAGTTGGATTCAGGGGCAAGTGTTATAAAAAAAAAAAACACATACACAACCCAGGGTGAAACCCTAACCAAGAACCAACCATTTGTCATCCAAAACCAAGCCATTTGACCATTTGATCATTTCGACTTTAGGTGGACCCTTGGTTCTCAAAGAAAAATAAAACAAATCTCTTTTCAAGCCCTCATTAAGAGGCAAAACATCTTTTCAAGTCCTCGAAGAGGCAAAATCTCTTTCCAAGCCCTCATTAAGAGGCAAAACTTCTTTTTAAGCCCTCATTAAGAGGCAAAAACATCTTTAAGTTACCAACATAAATCCATGCATTTGATCATTTCATTTTCAAAAAAAAAAAAAAAAAAAAAAAAAAAAAAAAAAAAAAAAAAAAACCCAACGGCGGGGTTCCCTCCTCTGCCTATCCTCAAAATTTAGTCTTCAGACAACCACCGACGCCCATAAATCATTTTTATGGTTGCCGGTGGGGGGCAACTGTGAATACTCAAATTTTGAGACTCGAAAAGCTGGTTTTCCCGGCCGCGGCGGTGGCGGCCGCCCTTAAATTTTTTGAGGCTCAAAAGCCAGTTTTCTCGGACTGCAAACAGTCCGGCCGGACCGGAGGCCATTTTGGAAGTTCACCGAAAATATGCCAATATGGTACTTGAAACGTCCGGGACGTCGTGAGGATCACGGAACTGGTCCCGGAATATTTTTCGGAGGTCTGGAACTCCCGAAAAAGCCTCTGGAGCGAAAAGGTAACCGGCCACGGCGGCCCAGCCACCGGCCACAGTGGCCGAGCCGCCGGATCCGGCGGCCGGCCGCCGGGCCAGCCGCCGAAGTCGGCGGCCCGACCGCCGAGAGCAGGCGGCCCGGCCACCGAGCCCGGCCGCCGAGGTCCGGCGGCCCGGCCGCCGGGACCAGCCACCGAGCCGGCGGCCCGGCCGCCGAGCCCGGCCGCCGAGGTCCGGCGGCACGGCCGCCGAACTTCGGCGGCCCAGCCGCCGAGCCTGGCCGCCGAGGCCCGGCGGCCCGGCCGCCGAGCCCGGCGGCCCGGCCGCCAAAACGCCCGTTTTTTGCATATAAAAGCAGCCTCTGGGCCTCCTTTTCTCCTCACTCAGTCTGTGTTGACGGACGCTCCTTCCCCCTACGCTCTTTGCGATTCTTTACTGCTTTCTTGCATTTTTTAATTTTAATTTCATTTTATTGTTGTGATATTTGGTCACTTAAAATTAAATTAAAATTAATTCCCTTAACGAGGAGCTTAACCTGGAGTTAAGAAGCGGTCGACGATTAAATCAGGTACGTAAACAAAACTCCGCCTATTTAATTTTAGCACTTCATGCATGCTTCTCTTCTACTCCTTTTAATTCTACAACTGCATAAATGCATTCATGTCATCATATAGGCAAGTAAATTGCCTCAATTAAAGTACGATTAAGCTAAATGCCCGGTTAATTAATAATCGTGGTATTAAAGCCTAAATCCGACAATATTGGCTTAAAATATCTAGTCTATTAATGGCTATGGTATGATTGCCTTTATTTCGAACAATTTTTCGGCTTAAGTCCAGTTCATCAATAATTGTGACTAAGTAGCCTAAATTATTCACGTTCTTTTGGCATTAAATTGCCTACATTGCAGTTTGATTAATTACTTTTGGTAAACAAATTGCCAATAAGTAAGATCAGTTATTTTTTTTTTTTTAGCAATAAAACGCTTAAATCAAAGTTTTGGCAAAATGCCTTAAAACTAAATCAATCTTTTTGGCTTTAAAAGCCTTAAAATCAATCATTTTGACGACAATCGCCTAAAATCAATCATTTTGGCAATCAAATTGCCTAAATCACTTTTTTTGGCTAAAAGCCTTAAAATCAATCATTTTGGCGACAATCGCCTAAAATCAATCATTTTGGCAATCAAATTGCCTAAATCAATCTTTTTGGCTAAAAGCCATCAAAATCAACATTTTTGGCATCAAATGCCTAAAATCAAACCAATCAACCTTTTGGCAAAATGCCTAAAACAATCAATTCTTTGGCACAATGCCTAAACAAAATGCACAAAGCATACACACACTCATGCATAAAGCATCCCATTCAAAGCCCTCTAAAAGAGGCCTATCGAACTACGTTGACTTTGATCTTCCATTCAAACGGAAGTACGTAGGCACGTTCGGGATCTAACCCCGGGCGGCAAGTCGAATCACATGAACATCTTTTTCATTGGTCTAAATTATTTCATCTTCCTTGCAAAACATTCATTCTTAGGTTAGTTTCATCAGCATGACATAGTCTCGGGATCCACCTCGGGTTCGAAGACCTTGCCTTAGACATTGGGCTAATTAATCTAGTAACTAGGTTAATTAAAATTGGAGTCACTTAGGGTTTTTCCTAGTTTACCCTAAAACAATTAAACAAGGTGGCGACTCATACATTCACGTGCATTTCTTCCTTTAGTCACATGCATTCACAGCCCTATGGCATTTTGGGGAGGGGTTCACACTACCAACATTCTAGTCGCTCATTGCCACTGCTACGAAGATAGAAGATCTGATTCAAATGGGGCAACTGAAAGAAGACTCAGGAACCTCAAAGTATAAGAAACCTAGCCAAGCTGGCAAGGTCCACGAAGTGGCTAGCATCACCCCCACGAATCCTTTACGTGTGGGGAACATGAGAAATAATAATCAATCATCCAGAAGAACCTATACTGATCTCGGGATGCCGATCCTTGTGGTATTCCGAGAAGCTGTCAAGGCCAACTACATCAAGCCTTTGGAAGCAAGGCCACCACCAAATCCATTACCGAGGAATTACAGGGCTGATGAATACTGTGAGTATCATCAGGGACATGGGCACAAGACTGAAGCGTGTTGGACGCTCAAGAACCGCATCCAGGACCTGGTGGACAACGGTTCAATTATTCCCAGAAGCAAGCCAAACATTAGTACTAACCCCTTACCAAATCATGGGGTAAATGCTATTATGGCTGATTAGGAACTGATCGATCCTTTCGAACTGTTCCTAGAAATGAATAACATCTGTGTTTTGGATTTGAATGACCTAGCCGGAGAACTTGATGCTATAACCAGGAGCGGGAGACAATATGAACCTTTAGTTTTGGACAAAATTCAAAATAAACCCTACCAGAGGGCAGAGGAGCCAAAGGAGGACCCGGTGCTGTCACAATTAAAAAAGACACAAGCTAGGGTGTCAATCTGGGAACTTTTGGCATCATCCTTTCCTCATCGCCAAGCTCTTTGCAAGGCTTTGAGTCAACTTCAGACACCTGTGGAAGTTAGCCCTGAGGTGCTAGTATCCACCCTCACCCAATCATCTAAAACACGAAGCATCGGTTTCTCTGATGACGATTTGCCCAAGGAGGGAGGCAGTCATAACAATGCTCTTTATATCACTGTTCAGACTCGAGACAAAACCGTGCCCATGGTTCTCATTAATAATGGGTCGGCGCTGAACGTCTGCCCACTGAGAGTAGCCAGCTATCTAGGGTTGGAAGAAACTGACTTCACTCCCTCCGACCAGATAGTGAAGGCCTATGACAGCACCCGGAGGGAAGTGTTGGGGGTTGCTACGCTAAAGTTAACGGTTGGGCCAGCTGTGATGGAAGTCCCCTTCCAGGTAATTGATGTACCGACTAGCTTCAACCTGCTTCTGGGCCGACCATGGATACACCACACTAAGGCAGTACCCTCGTCCTTGTACCAAAAGGTCAAGTTTCCATATGAGGACAAAGTTATTACCATTCAGGGAGATGACTACAATCAACTCAAAAAGCCAAAGGGCCAGCCTCTCTTTGAGGTCAACCCTGAAACTGCCAACCTACCCCTCTCGGGATTTCAGTATGACACTGTGTAGTTCATAGAAGGAAAGGCTGCAAACTCTCGAATTCTCTTTGATTTCGGGACAGTGCAAATAAACTGCATAGTGCCCTTGATGCTTAAGATATCCTATCTGCCAGGAATGGCTATGGCCAGATCCGAGAAAACATACCCCAAACTGCAAGCCTGGGAGTGTCCGGTGAATGAGGGAACCTTCGGACTGGGCTATGAACCCACTAATGAAGACCGTGCCAAGAGAACTAGAGGGGGAAGGAAAGAGAGTGTACAGATACGACCTTACTTTCTGACTTTGAACAGTTATTTCCGTAAATTGGGAGAAGCAGTTCCTTACTGTGGCTTCCGAGAACCCTTTTGCTGCCCAACCACTAAAAAGATGCTGCCTGGGTTGGAGATATTCTCAGATGTCTGGGGCAACAGGCCCGAAACAGTAACTGAACTGGAAGCAGAAGACTTCATGCAGCCTAGTCTCTTTGACGAAGTTGCGGTTATCACAGGAGGTGACGGGAATCGAGACCTGCTAGATTTGATCAAGCCGAACGAAGGGTCTCTCACCAACTGGTACGCCGAGGAGGAACGCGCTGCTGATAAACCCCCTCCCGAGTCAAGCCTAGTACCCGAGTCTGTAATAAAGTCCTGTACTCAGTCTGAGTCTGACCCTAAGTCTGAAACCGAGTCAGAGTCTAGTTCCAATTCCGAGTCGTCTGTGTCGGATCTAGAAGATCCAGATTTCAAATTCGATGTTTTCTTTGAAGACGATTCCGTCATAATTAATAAAGGCTTGCAAATTCTTGATTACCCTGCGTGTCTATCTTTCCAAGCATTTCCAAGCAAAAACAATCAAATAAATGAAATAAAAAATGAAAAGGAAAAAATAATAATTGGCAAAGAAGAAAATGAACATACATACATCGCATCTGATTGCATGAACAGGGAACAGGTCAGTGAATGTTTGAAGAAATTTGCTGATTGCTTCATGTGGAAAGCGAGTGACATCACCGGAATTGACCCAGCAATAGTGGTGCACAAGATTCCAGTATATCCGGAGGCTAAGCCAGTGAAACAGAAGCTAAGAAGGCTGAAAACAGAATGGTCCTTGAAAATCAAGGAGGAAGTTGCCAAGCAGCTGGAAAACAAGTTCATAGAACCTATCGCCTACCCGACATGGCTAGCAAACATCGTGCCGGTGCCAAAGAAGGATGGAAAAGTACGAATGTGTGTGGACTACCGGGATTTGAATAAAGCATGTCCGAAGGACGATTTCCCTCTGCCGCACATCGACTTGTTAGTGGACCGAATGGCTGGACACGAGATGGTCTCCTTGACTGATCTTGCTGTCGGTTATAATCAAATAATGATGCATGAGCCAGACAAAGAGAAAACGGCGTTCATCACAGAGTGGGGAACCTATTGCTACAAGGTTATGCCTTTTGGGCTCAAAAATGCCGGGGCAACCTATCAACGAATGGCAACAACCATCTTCCATGACATGATTCACAAAGAAGTAGAAGTGTATGTGGACGATATGGTTGTCAAATCAAGAACGACCGAAGAACATACGACAGTGCTTGAGAAGTTCTTCCTTAGACTTCGAAAGTACAATTTAAAGCTCAATCCGGCAAAATGTCTGTTTGGAGCTACATCCGGAGTATTTCTGGGGCACATGGTTAGTCGGAAGGGCATAGAGATTGATCCTGCGAAAGCTAGAGCTATTCTGGAAATGCCAGCACCAAGGACCGAAAAAGAAGTCTGAGGTTTCCTAGGAAGGCTACAGTACATCAGCCGGTTCATCAATCAGTTGGCCGATACTTGTGGTCCGATTTTCAAACTACTTAGGAAAGGAGTAGCAGTCAATTGGAATAAGGATTGTCAGGCGGCTTTCAACCAAGTCAAGCGATACCTACTATCCCCGTCTGTTTTACAACCACCAAGGCTAGGAAAGCCTTTGCCACTATACCTGTCTGTGACAGAAGAAGCAATGGGTGCCATATTAGCTCAACAAGCAGAAGATACAAGGATAGAAAATGCCGTGTATTACCTTAGCAAGAGGATGCTGGAATATGAGTTGAAATACAACCAGATAGAGAAGTTGTGTCTGGCTCTAGTCTGGGCCTGTACCAAGCTGCAACACTACCTCTCGTCTTACACTACACACGTAATCTCTGAATCGAACCCCTTGAAATTCCTTATGGAAAGGCCGGTTCTTGACTGTAAGATGGCAAAGTGGGTGTCAGTGCTCGCAGCCTACGATTTAAAATTTGTACAACGGAAGGCAGTGAAAGGCGGAGCCTTGGCTGATCAATTAGCAGAATTGCCGGTCGAAGACCAAATGCCGGAAGTAGAATTTCCTGATGAAGACTTGTTGAGCTTGGAAAGTGAGGTCTGGGAGATGTACTTTGATGGAGCTTCAAACTACCATGGAAACGGGATTGGAGTCGTATTCAAAACTCCTTATGGAGAATACGTCCCAATCGCAGTCAAACTAGATTTCGACTGTACCAACAACGAAGCCGAGTATGAAGCTTGCATAAAGGGATTAGAAGCGGCCTTGGAAAAAGAAATAAAAATCCTTAGGGTTTTCGGAGATTCCAACCTGATAGTCTCTCAAGCTCTAAGGAAATGGAAAATTAAGGAAGAGCGGTTGGTTCCTTACCTACGACGCTTGGACGAATTAGCTCAACAGTTTGAGGAACTATCTTTCCACTACCTGCCGCGCGCCAAAAATCAGTTTGCAGATGCTTTGGCTACTTTGGCCTCCATGGTTAATGCAGGGGAAGTCCAAATCATTCGACCTCTGACGGTTCGGCTACAGAAACAGCCAGCACATGTCATGAATCTAGTCGATGACAAGCCGTGGTTTTGGGATATACAGAATTATCTCCAGAATGAAGCCTACCTGGAGAGGTCCAACAAGACTGATCAACGGACATTGAGACAGTTAGCATCTGGATATTTCCTTACTGGGGGAGTTCTGTATAAAAGGAGTTGGAATGGCCTGCACCTAAGGTGTGTTGATGAAGGAGAAGCTCAAAGCATCATGAATTCCTTACACAATGGGGAGTCTGGTCCGCACATGCATGGGATAGCTTTGGCTCGAAAAATTATGAACCTGGGTTATTACTGGTCGACCATAAATGCAGATTGCATGAGGCACGCGCGGAAGTGCCACGAGTGTCAGGTTTTTGCTAAGCTGCAAAGACAGCCTCCGGTCAGTCTAAATCCCATTACTTCACCATGGCCTTTCGCAACTTGGGGCATAGACGTGATCGGAAAGATCCATCCAAAGGCTTCCAATGGCCATCAATTCATCCTGGTTGCTGTTGATTATTTTACTAAGTGGATTGAGGCAGCTTCTTATTCCGTTTTGAACGCCAAGAAGGCAGCACAGTTCGTTCGTACCAACATCCTTTGTCGGTATGGAACACCATTTGAGATCATCACGGATAACGGATCTCACTTTCAAAGTGAATTTTCGCACCTACTGAAACAAAAGAAGATTCAGCATCACAAGTCTTCACCCTATCGCCCACAGACGAATGGGGCCGTAGAAGCTGCAAACAAGGCTATAAAGGTCATTTTGCAGAAGACAGTTCAAAAGCATAGAACTTGGCACGAACAATTGCCAAATGCCTTGTGGGGATACGGGACTTCAATCAGGACACCTACTGGGGCAACCCCGTATTCTTTAGTATATGGCATGGAAGCAGTGTTGCCTATCGAGCTGGAAGTTCGGTCGACAAGAATTATCCGGGAAAGCCAGATCAGCGAAGCAGATTGGGCCGAGAATTATCATTCGCAACTCTTGGGTATGGATGAAAAGCGATTGCAAGCAATCCACCAAACTCAAGTGTATCAAAGAAGAATGTCGCGGCATTTCAATAAGAAGGTCAAAGACCGGAAGTTGGAAGAGGGTTGTTTGGTTTTGAAGGAAATTAGACAGCCAATCGTAGACCCACGTGGGAAGTTTCGTCCTCATTGGGCTGGACCCTATGTGTTAAAGAAGATTTTGTCAGGCGGAGCCGTCATTTTAACTGATTTGGATGGCTTGGAATTCGCTAGTCCCTGTAATTTAGATCAGTTAAAAAGATATTTTGTGTGATTGTAATTATTGCATAATGTAAGATGAATTACATTAGACCTGATTCTCTTTGGAAAAAAGAAATTATACATCAGAGATATGTAGGCAGCCCTCTATAGGCGCGGTCTAAACATTTCATAATTTCATTCTTCTTTGCCAAATAAAAAAAAAAGGAAAGAAAAAAAAAGAGAAAAAAAAAAACCCGCTAAGTCGAAAACCCATAAAAGGGCGGCTTAGGCAAAAGTCGGGGCCCGCTAAGCTGAAAACCCAAAAAGGGCGGCTTAGACAAAAATGGGTAAGCTCGCTAAGTTGAAAACCCGAAAAGAGCAGCTTAGGCAAAAATTAGAGCTTGAAATAAATAAAGTTGGAAAATGCTTGGAAAGCTAAATAATTTTCTCAATTTAAGCTAAAAAGTCAAATCTCATTCCAAATAGCATTCGAATCAAGCAGAAAAGAGAGTGTCCAATGAATAATAAAGTCTAAGTCAAAGTCTCAAATAAAAAAGCCAAAAAAAGGCAAAACTACATTCAAAAAAAAATCCAAAGCCAAAAACAAAAGTCAAAAGGTAATAAAAATCCAAAAGCCCATAGGAGCCTAGGTGTCCCGTCTCCTCCGTGGAGCAACATCCTCCGAGTCACCCCTAACTGTTGAACTCTGCCCATTCTCGCCTGTCCGAGGAGCCAGCACAATCTCCTCACCAGTCCCAATCTCATCAGCCTGAACCCATCCTTCGAGTGCACTCAGCAGTGCGGTCCTCCTTGGTCTCTCAATTGGCCAGACAGTGGCAATGAACCAGGCTCGATACTCAGGAGAAGTCTGAATACTGGCAGGATTAGGCAAGGGCCTAACCATATGGTGATCTCTAATCCAAGCCCTAAGGACGGCTCGGGTAACACCCGGGGTAATGGCTGAATCAGCAGGAAAGTCATCCGTAATCGGAACAGTCTGATCTATCCCCATTTGTCTCAAGACGCGCGAAGCACAGTACCAAGTACAATGTGTAAGGCCCAGAAGGTAAACCCGGGTGTGATGAAAGCTAACCTGGATAAAACGACTGATGTTGTACCAGGAGATGAACCACAGTATCTCATTCGGACCCAACTCAATCAACCATGAAGTCCATGCATCAGTAGTGGGGTGCGAGATTAAGATCCTCCGCATGCGATACTGAGATGGGTTATAAGGAAGGGAAGTAGGAGCAGTAACCACTTGAAGGTGATCCTTCAACCAAACCTGAGTAATGGATCCTTTCTATTACAAGGGAATGATTTAAAAAGAAAAGGAAAAAAATGAGGAGAGATAATAAGGAAAAATACCTGGAGAATAATGGGAGAAACTGTCCAGTCATCAAACCCTAAAGCAGCCCTATCAAGGCTCCTAATGGTTTCTGCCGGCACAATGCCGCCAATACAGCTCATATCCTCCATTTGTAGAACCATGGGGCAAAGACGCAAATCCCCAAAGCCTGGGTCCCGGTTAAATAAGAAGCCAGCCAATAAACAGAAAACCAAGGCCCGCATCCTCAGCCTCATCCGGTTTGGGTCATCTGGGCAAGCTTCGGAGAATTCGTCAATCAGAGGCAGTAGAATTGCCTTTTGGTCATCAACGATCATAGCCTTAGCTTGGGGTCGGCTAAACTGAAACAGGGTTTCAAATGACCTAACATACCCAATTTTTACCTCATGCTTGACCAAAGGGGCATTGGGGTCACACCCTATAATGGCACAAAACTCCTCAAAGAGAGGGCACATTTCCTCCATCATCGCCCCAAACCGGAAAACATGGGCCTCAGGATCCCAAAGTCTAATACAGGCTCTTAAGAAAATCCAGTCAATTACTACACCCCTAAGGGTAATAACGGGGGAAAGACCGTATCTCCCCAAATTGATCTTTTCAACTTTGGAGAGACTCTTAGTCCAGCTGTGCATACTATGGTTGTAGAAGGGATTCATGTCCTTTTATTTATTTTATTTATTATTTATTGTTTTTTTTTAAAAAAAATTATAATAATGAAAAATGATAAATTGAAAAAAATAATAAGAAACAAAGAGAGGAGAAACTGACCCGTTTTTTTGGTGTCTAAAAAAAGAGAGGAGTGAATGAGAGAAAGACAGCAGAGGCCCTTTTTATAGAGGGAGGGCGCGCCTGCCGGCGGCCCGGTCCGGCGGCCCAGCCGCCGAGCCCTCAGTGGCCCAGCCACCGGAGCAAAAAAAAAAAAAATATATATATATATATATACATGTATATATATAATTTTTTTAGGGTGTCCTTTGTTTTTTTTTAGATTTAGTTTTTTTTAAAAAAAAAAAAATGTGTGTGTGTACTTTTTCAAAAAAAAAAGAAAAAAAAGAAAAGAAGAAGGGGTGTTGGTCTTCTCAAGTTCAGAGAAGCAGCCGAGTCTCAGTACAGAAAATACAGTAGAAGAAAAACAAAGCAAAGCGGGGAAATCTAGCAGCTATCAGCGGCGGGGCCTCCTCCCCCTCTCATCGTCAAAGGCTGTCTGGGTCCAAGCCGCAGCTCGTTCCCGCTCCATCCCGAGGAACAGCTCCATCATCTGGTTAATCAACCCGACAGGAACTTGGAAATCATATAAACAAAAAAAATACAAGTCAATATTGAATCTCCTATGAATCCTTTTCGTGAGAGATTGTCAGACTTTACCTCAGTAATGTCCTCAGAAGGAAGAACTGTGCGATCCAAACCCTCTAGTGAGACCTCTCGAGAAGCCGGGAGACCGTGGGGAACAAAGTAGGAAATACCATATGGAAGACGTAGACTGACAAGGTCTGGGTGAAGCGGCCCGGTAGCCTCCAAAATAGCCCGGGGAGCTCTGAAAGAACCTACCAACCGGCTGGGCCCAGCCTGCGACGGTCTCGCAGTCGGGGTAGAAGAAGTAGGATCAGTCCTGGGCCTCCTCCTTGGAGTCCTAGTCGAGGGGCCCGAAGCCCGAGAAGAACGGGTGCCAAGCGGTCGAGAAGGAACCGGTTCCTGGAAATCATCAAAACGAGATCCGATGGGCGGCATCAAAGAAAGCCCGCAGAACTCATCGTAATCTCCCCCCATGAGGAACTCCACATGGGGGATGCCCTCAGTATGAGCAGCTGTGAGTATCATCTGCCTACCCGCTCGCATGTCCTCGGGAGGGGCATAAGGGACAGAACGACAGCCTCTTACCTGAAAGTCCACTCTCTCGCCCAAATAATATCACCGCAGGATGGGGTGTGACAGGACCACTCTCCGTTGGGACAAGGTATCTGACCGCTGAAAATCAGGATCAGCCTGAATCCAGCCCTGTAGGCGGGCAGCCATCGGCCCCACCTCGGCCTATAGAAGATACAAATATGTTAGTAAATCCTTTTTATTTAACATATGTAAAAGTCACCAATCATGTACCTGCTCCACCGGGCACGTATCAAAAAAGGCTCTCAACTCCTTCAGCGACTTCTTATGCCGGACCGGATGAAGGTTTGATTTGTACCATCTCCAAACCAGAGGCGCCAGCCCTGATTCGGGGTTAGGCTGGAGCAACTCTAGGCGAGTATAAGGAAAGTGCTCAAATGCCCAAGTCTGCAGAACAAAAAGGGGGATCAGTAAAAAAAAAAAAAGAGAGAGAGAAAGGAGTACAGAAAGGGAAAATGTTCTTTACACTACCTCCCAGAAGTAGTAGGTCCCGCTAAGCTTGCCGTGGCCTCGGCTCAAGTCACACATATCATCATACATGCGGCTCAGAATAGCACCGACCCAGTCATACTCCTCTAAATGAGCCAAGTTCTCCAAACTCTTTAAGATAGAAGGGTTAAACCTCTCTTTCCTGTTGGACCAGAAGGTCGAAGCAAACAACAGCAATAAGGTGAATCGGGCCACCTGAGTAGCCGTCAGCTCTCCCAGCCCGTATCTAGCATAGATGCCTGGGGCCTGGAGGGATAACCAACGTCTGGAGATACTCAGAGTAGGGGTAGCAGAGCCTGGCTCGACAGTCCGAGGCAGGTCTATCCCAATCAGCCCCACCATCCGGTCGGGGGAGATATCAACCCTCCAATCATCATATAGCTCGATCGGCCGAATGCCAAAAGGGATCCCGGAGATCACAGAAAAATCTGCAAGGGTCATTGTCAACTCGCCCCAAGAAAAGTGGAAGGTATTGGTAGTGTCCCACCACCTCTCAGCCAAAGCACACAATAGCTCCTTGTAGTTACTTCGACCCATGTCAAGATATCTCAGATAGCCCAGATAGGATGGACGGATAATCGCACCAACCGGGTTATTTTGATCAAATAGTTCAAGCGGAACTCCAGCCACAGAACTCTCGGCTACATCCAATTTGATACGGGAATCCTAAAAGGTAAAAGATGACCTAAGAGTTACTCCTCGGTTCCTTACTAAGGGTAATATCTTAGTTTCGTTTCTAGCATGCATACTAATAAAGAGGTAACAAAAGAAATTCCAAAATTTACAATTTGGCCTAAGGCCCAAAAGTTCACAATTTGGCCTAAGGCCCCAAAAATCCACAGTTTTTTCGGCCTAAGGCCCAGATAATAAAATATGCAAAGGTGGAAAAGAACTCACCTGGGCATAGATGCCAGTCATGGAAGCGTGCGTGTCAGCGTCTGCCATTAGATTAACCTCGTCGAGAGAAATCCCCAAAGACCCGGCCGCCGAAATGTCCATTTTTTTTTCTATAAATAGTGGCCCCGACCCTCCGTTTTCTGCACTCAGTCTGTGTTGACGGACGCTCCTTCTCCTTACGCTCTTTGCGATTCTTTACTGCTTTCTTGCATTTTTTTTAGTTTGATTTTATTGTTGTGATACTTGGTCACTTAAAATTAAATTAAAATTAATTCCCTTAACGAGGAGCTTAACCTGGAGTTAAGAAGCGGTCGACGATTAAATCAGGTACGTAAGTTAAACTTTTGCCTATTTAATTTTAGCACTTCATGCATGCTTCTTTTCTACTCCTAATAATTCTACAACTGCATAAATGCATTCATACCATCATATAGGCAAGTAAATTGCCTCAATTAAAATATGATTAAGCTAAATGCCCGGTTAATTAATAATCGTGGTATTAAAGTTTAAATCCGACAATATTGGCTTAAAATATCTACTCTTTCAATGGCTATGGTATGATTGCCTTTATTTCGAACAATTTTCGGCTTAAGTCCAATTAATCAATAATTGTGATCAAAAGGCCTTAATTAATCACGTTCTTTTGGCAACAACCTGCCTAAATCAACACATTTTGGCTAAAAGCCTTTTAAATAACCAAACTTTTGGCAACAATTGCTTAAAATCAAAGTTTTGGCAAAATGTCTTAAAACTAAATCAATTTTTAGGTTTTAAAACCTAAAAATCAATCATTTTGGCGACAATCGCCTAATCGACACTTTTGGCAATTTATTGCCTAAATCACAAAAATCAGTTTGGCTAAAAGCCTTAATTCATTTTTGGCAAGCAAATAAGTTCAATCAAACACATCTTTTTGGCTAAAAGCCATTAAAATCAACACTTTTGGCATCAAATGCCTAAAAATCAATCAATTCTTTGGCAAAATGCCTAAACAAAAATGCACAAAGCATACACACACTCATGCATAAAGCATCCCCTTCAAAGCCCTCTAAAAGAGGCCTATCGAACTACGTGGACTTTGATCTTCCATTCAAACGGAAGTACGTAGGCACGTTCGGGATTTCACCCCGGGCGACAAGTCGAAATCACTTTAAACATGTCATTCACCCTGCAAAGCATTCAAGCATTCATTCATGGTTAGTTTATCAGCATGACATAG
Organism: Jatropha curcas; assembly: GCF_041381405.1. Lineage (NCBI taxonomy): Eukaryota > Viridiplantae > Streptophyta > Magnoliopsida > Malpighiales > Euphorbiaceae > Jatropha > Jatropha curcas. The sequence goes on along the minus strand of NC_143151.1, from coordinate 11,753,041 downwards.
TCTCGGGATCCATCTCAGGTTTGCACACCATGCCTTAATCATTGGGTTAATTAATCTAGTAACTAGGTTAATTAAAATTGGAGTCACTTAGGGTTTTTTCCTAGTTTACCCGAAAATAATTAAACAAGGTGGCGACTCACACATCACGTGCATTTCTTCCTTAGTCACATACATTCGTATGCATTGATAAATTGGGGAGGGGTTCACAGGAAGATGGTCGCTGCCATTCTTTGATAGGTTGCCCCGGCATTTTTGAGCCCAAAGGCATGACCCTGTAGCAGTAGGTTCCCCATTCTGTGATGAATGCCGTCTTTTCTTTGTCTGGCAAATGCATCATTATCTGGTTGTACCCGACAGCAAGATCGGTCAAGGAGACCATCTCGTGTCCCGCCATTCGGTCTACCAACAAGTCAATATGCGGCAGGCGGAAGTCATCTTTCGGACATGCTTTATTCAAGTCCCGATAGTCTACACACATTCTGACTTTGCCATCTTTTTTCAGCACTGGCACAATGTTTGCTAACCACGTCGGGTAGGCAATAGGTTCTATGAATTTATTTTCCAGTTGCTTGGCCACTTCCTCCTTGATTTTCAAGGACCATTCGGTCTTCAGCCTTCTTAGCTTCTGTTTCACTGGCTTAGCCTCGGGATATACTGGAATCTTGTGTACCACTATTGCCGGGTCAATTCCTGTGATGTCACTCGCCTTCCACATGAAGCAATTGGCAAACTTCTTTAAGCATTCACTGATCTGCTCCCTGTTCACACAGTCAGATGCAATGTATGTATGTTCATTTTCTTCTTTTTCAATTATTATTTTTTCTTTTTCATTTTTCATTTCATTTATTTGATTTTCATTATTTTTGCTTGGAAATGCTTGGAAAGATAGACACACAAGGTAGTTAATAACTTGCAAACCTTTATTGATCATGACGGAATCGTCTTCAAAGATTACATCAAATTTGAAATCTGGATTTTCAAAATCCGACACACACGACCCAGAATTGGGACTGGACTCTGACTCGGTTTCAGACTCGGGGTCAGACTCAGACTCAGTACAGGACTTAATTACAGATTTCGACTCTAGGTTTGACTCGGGAGGGGGGTTGTCAGCAGTGCGCTCTTCCTCAGCGTACCAGTTGGTGAGAGGCCCTTCATTCGGTTTGATTAGGCTCAGCAGGTCTTGATTTTCTTCATTTCTTGTAATGACCGCAACCTCGTCAAAGAGACTTGGCAGCATGAAGTCTTCCACTTCCAGCTCAGCTATTGCTTCAGGCTTGTTACCCCAGACATCAGAAAATATCTCTAACCCCGGCAGCATCTTCTTAGCATTTGGGCAGTAAAATGGCTCTTGGAAGCCGTGATAAGGAACCGTCTCTCCCGATTTGCGGAAGTGGCTATTCAAAGTCAAAAGGTGTGATGGCATCTGCATCTTTCTACCTCTGTTCCTGGTCCTCGCGGCCAGGTCTTCCTCAGTGGGCTGATATCCTAGCCCAAAAGTCCCTTCATTTACTGGACATTCCCAGGCTTGCAATGCGGGGTATGTCTTTCTAGACCTCGTCATAGCCATTCCTGGCAGGTAAGACATCCTCAACATCAAAGGAACTATGCAGTTTATTTGCACCGTCCCAAAATCAAAGAGAATTCGGGAGTTTGTAGTCTTTCCTTCTATGAACTGCACAGTGTCATACTGAAATCCCGAGAGGGGAAAATTGGCGTTTTCAGGGTTGACCTCAAAGAGAGGCTGACCCTTTGGCCTTTTGAGCTGGCTGTAGTCATCTCCTTGAACTGTTATGATTTTACCCTCGTAGGAGAATTTGACCTTTTGGTGTAAAGAGGAAGGTACTGCTTTGGTATGGTGTATCCATGGGCGTCCCAAAAGCAGGTTGAAACTGGTGGGCACGTCAATTACTTGGAATGGTACTTCCATTATGGCTGGCCCAATTGCTAATTTTAGTGTAGCAACCCCCAATACTTCCCTTCGGGTGCTGTCATATGCTTTCACTATCTGGTCAGATGGAATGAAATCTGTTTCCTCCAAACCCAGACAGTTGGCTACCCTCAATGGACAGACGTTTAGTGCTGACCCATTATCAATGAGAACCATGGGCACAGTTTTGTCCCTGGTCTGAACAGTAATGTAAAGGGCATCATTGTGACTACCTCCTTCCGTGGGTAAGTCATCATCAGAAAACCCGATGTTTTGAGTTTTTGATAATTGGGTGAGGGTGGATACCAACACTTCGGGGCTAACCTCCACCGATGTTTGAAGTTGACTCAAAGCCTTGCAAAGAGCTTGGCGATGAGGAAAGGATGATGCTAGAAGTTCCCAAATCGATACCCTAGCTTGTGTCTTCTTTAACTGCGAAAGTATCGGGTCTTCCTTTGGTTTGTCTGTCCTCTCGTAAGGCTTATTTCGGATTTCATCCAAGACCAATGGTTCATATTATCTCCCGCTCCTGGTTATGGCATCGAGCTACTCAGTCAGGTCATTTAGATCTAGGACACAGATTTCGTTCTTTTCTAGGAATAGCTCGAAAGGATCGATCAATTCCTGGTCAGGAACAATAGCATTTACCCCGTGATTTGGTAAGGGTTTAGTGCTAATGTTTGGGTTCCTTCTCGAAATAATAGAACCGTTGTCTACTAGATCTTGGATGCGGTTCTTAAGCGTCCAACACGCTTCAGTCTGGTGTCCATTACCCTGATGGAACTCACAGTATTCGTTGGCTCTGTAGTTCCTTGGTAAGGGGTTGGGTGGTGGCCTTGCTTCCAAAGGCTTGATGTAGTTTGCTTTGACAGCCTCTCGGAATACCAAAAGGATTGGCATGCCGAGATCAGTATATGTTCTTCTTGACTGGCCGCCATTTCTCATGTTTCCCATGTTTCCCACACGTAAAGGATTCGTGGGGGTGATGCTTGCCACTTTGTGGACTTTTCCGGGCTGGCTAGGTTTTTTGTATTTTGAGGTTCCCGAGTCTTCCTTCAGTTGCCCCATTTGAAGTAAATCCTCTACCTTCGTAGCAGTGGCAATGAGCGACTGAAACGTTGGTAGGTATTGTGTTTGAAGCTGTGACTGGTAGATAGGCAGTAAATTCTTGATTATTATGTCAACTTGTTCCTGTTCAGAGGGTCGGTTGATCATTTGAGCGGCCTTGGCCCTCCACCTCATAAGGAACGAGGAAAAGGGTTCATTATTTTTCTGTTTGGTGGTTTCAAGCTCTCTTCGAGTAACATCCACCTCCATATTATAGCGGTACTGTGAATTAAATGCATTACAGATGTCTTCCCAAGTCTTCATCTTAGACCGATCTAGGCTAACAAACCACCTCAAAGCAGCACCGGTGAGTGATTGTTGGAACAACTGAGCAAGGAGCTCGCTGTTCAGTCCAAACGGGTTCAGGGCACCCACATACATTTTCAGATGCGTTTTAGGACAAGTGGTTCCATCAAATTTGTCCATGTTGGGCATCTTGAATTTTGTAGGTAATCTTGCTTCGGGGAACAAGGACAAAGAGTCCATGTCCACCACCTCTTTGTGTGTTTTAAGGGCAGTAACAGATCTTTCTAAGAGTTCTGGCTTTTCTCTCATTTTCTGAGCTTCGAGCTCAGATGCAGTTTTGGCGGGTATGTCATCCAAGTTATGGTTTGAAGATGATTGTGCAGCATTAGGCCTTTGGCTAGAGGCAGCAGGACCCTTTCCTCCAACCGAGGCCCCATTTTCATTACCATTACCCAGTTCAGCTATTAAGGCGGTCCTTTGGGCAGCCAATGCCTCATTCATCCTAGCTTGCATTCTGACTTCTAATTGTTCCATAAGGGTTTGGATGTCAGCTAGTGATGCCATTGGTTTAGTTGAAGTTGATGAGATTGGTGATAGCACTGTAGGTGTGGCTGGCACTGACGTCGGCACTTGAACAGTGGGTACCTGTAAGTATGAGGGTAGTTGTATTAGGGTACAGTAGGTGGTATTGTGTATCAGGGTAACTAATATGAGGTAGATCGTCTCTTTGTCCAACCGTGCATGCTTAAAACAAAAGAATGTTTTGTGTCCCTTTTGTGTTTATTTGGTGTTTATGATATGTCGTGAATGCGCACAACAACATGTCATAATCCGTTTCAATGAGATGATTCGCATTATTTGGTGCATACAGTCCTAAAGGATAGGTTCTATAGGCTATGACACAAATAGAGAATCGGTTTATTAAGAGACCCTTGAACCTTGAGCATGGATATACCTAACCACATGTGAAACAAGGAGTTTCGCGTGGGTCCAACGGTACGCATACTCATGGGCCATCCCCAAAAGGATTAGGGATGGTTTGCGGTAACAGGGAGGACGCTTTGGTTGTCCGTCGACATAATCAAAGAGACCTGCCGATCAGCACTACTTGCTATCCAGACTCAGAAGTTTGAACAGAGAGAGAAGAAATTCATTTGAAATTCATTTTTTATGCAATGGAGAAAAAGATTCTCAATCGTGCAAATAAATCAACAAGTTTTAATGTCTTAATCATATTTTACATTTAAGTCCAAATTTTCATATCAAGTATTCTTAAGGAAAGAACACTTGACTCGCATTAGGGTACCCTGCAAAACAAAGCATAATAAAACAATACCCTAAAGAAGGGTAGGTTAATTTTACACAACAATTGTAGTCCACTTCATGCAAAATGATTACATAAATTATCCCCAGCAAAGTCGCCAAACTGTGAACCCCTACCCCAAATATCATAGGCATGTGAATGCATGTGACTAAGGGCAGAAATGCACGTGAATGTATGAGTCGCCACCTTGTTTAATTATTTTAGGGTAAACTAGGAAAAACCCTAAGTGACTCCAATTTTAATTAACCTAATTACTAGATTAATTATCCCAATGTTAAGGCATGGTCTACGAATCCGGGGTGGATCCCGAGACTATGTCATGCTGATGAACTAACCTATGGATGAATGCTTTGCAGGGTAAAATGAAATAATTGGACCAAATAACATGTTTATGTGATTTCAACTTGCCGCTCGGGGTTAAATCCCTAATGTGCCTACGTACTTCCGTTTGAATGGAAGATCAAAGTCAACGTAGTTCGATAGGCCTTCTTTGAAGGGCTTTGAAGGTGTATGCTTAATGCATGAGTGTGTGTATGCTTTGTGCATGTTTGTTTAGGCATTTTGCCAAAGGATCGATTGATTCGATTAGACGTTCGTCGCCAAAAATGTTGGTTTTAAGGCATTTGTGCCAAAAATGGTTGTCGGGCGATTTGTCGCCAAAGTTGATATTTGGGCTTATTATTGCCAAAATTGATGTTCGGGCTTATTAATGCCGAAATTGATTTTATCGGGCAATTTGTCGCCAAAATGATTGATTTTAAGGCTTTTAGCCAAAGATGGTTCATTTTAAGGCATTTTGCCAAAAATGGTCGATTTTAAGGCTTTGAGCCAAAAATGGTTGATTTTAAGGCATTTTGCCGAAATTGATCGATTTTAAGGCTTTTAGCCAAAATGAGTTGGTTTAGGCAATTTGTTTGCCAAAAGTGTTGATTGGGTGATTGTCGCCCAATTGATTGATTTAAGGCCTTTGGCCAAAATGAGTTGATTTAGGCAACTTGTTTGCCAAAAGTGTTGATTGGGCGATTGTCGCCGAAATTGATTGATTTAAGGCCTTTGGCCAAAATGAGTTGATTTAGGCAACTTGTTTGCCAAAAGTGTTGATTGGGCGATTGTCGCCGAAATTGATTGATTTTAAGGCCTTTGGCCAAAATGAGTTGATTTAGGCAATTTGTTTGCCAAAATGATATGATCGAGCGATTGTCGCCAAAATGATTGATTTTAAGGCTCTTAGCCAAAATTGGTTGATTAATTCAAGGCATTATGTCAAAAAATTGATTTAAGCGACTTGTCGCTAAAAATGGTTAATCTTATTTATAGGCGATTTTTTTGCCAAAAATTGATTAAACCGTAGGCAATTTGTTGCCAAAATGCAATTGGACTTAAGCCAGATTTTGTTCGAAATAAGGCGATTGAACCGTAGTTATTAATTAACTAGATTCTTTAGCCAAAATTGTCGGATTTAAGATCTAACACCACGATTATTAATTAACCGGGCATTTAAATTTAATCGTGTTTAATTAAAGTAGTTTATTTACCTAAATAATGACATGAATGCATTTATGCAGTAGTAGAATTATTAAGAGTAGAAGAGAAATATGCATGACGTGCTAAAATTAAATGAGCAGAGTTTCGTTTATGTACCTGATTTAATCGACGACCGCTTCTTAGCTCCAGATTAAGCTCCTCGTTCGGGGAATATTAATTAATTAATTAGAATTTGTTTAATTTTAGTGGCCAAGTATCACAACACATAAAAAAAAAATAAAGACTGAATTAAAAATGCAAAAAGCGGTAAAAGAATCGCAAAAGCGTGAGGGAGAAAGATCGTCCGTCAACACAGACAGGAGTGGCCAAAGTGAAGACCCGGAGGCCATTTTTATAGGTAGAATTGGGCCTCCGGCGACAGGTGCCGCCCGAGGCCCGGCGACAGGTGCCGCCGTGTCCGGCGGCAGGCGCCGCCGTGCTCGGCGGCGGCCCCTTGGGCCTTTCGCTTCAGAGGGGTTTTCAGGAGTTTCGGATCTCCGAAAAATATTCCGGGACCTGTTCCGCGATCCTCGCGACATTCCGGACGTTTTAAGTACCATATTGGCATACTTTCGGTGAACTTCCAAAATGGCCTTCGGTCCGGTCGGAGTGTCTGTAGTCTAGAAAAATAGGCTTTTCAAGCCTCAAAATTTGAGTATTCACAAGGAGATGAGCTAGTTAGAAAAACTGAAGAAGAATATACCGATGGTGACTGGAATGATATTGCTGTAAATGAAAAGGCAATTAATATTCTTCATTGTGCTCTAGATGCAACTGAGTATAACAAAGTGTCTGGATGCAAATCTGCAACAGAGGTATGGGAAAAACTTAAAGTAACCTATGAGGGTACAGACAGGGTAAAAGAATCCAGAATAAATATCCTTTGGAGAGAATATGAAATGTTTAGTATGAAAGAAGGAGAAACTATTGCAGAACTAAATTCTAGATTTACTAATATAGTTAATCCTTTGAGAACTCTCGGAAAGGAAATTTCAGAAGATGAGCTCGTTAAGAAAATCCTTAGAATTCTACCTAGAAAATGGGATTCTATAGGAACTGTTATGAATTACAAAGAGACTCCCGTCACGTATGATTATCTAATAGGAGCTCTTGTCTCAGAAGAAATGAAATCTTCCTTAACAACGGAAGATAAGAAAAAGAAAGGACTGGCTTTGAGGGTAGACTCTAGTGAAGAAAGTTCTTCTGATCTTGACAGTGATGATTTAACACTTGTTGCTAAGAGATTTAAAAAGTTCTATCGAAAAGGTGGAAGGCCACAGAAAAAGTTCAATAAAAAGAACTTTCCATCTAAAAATAATAACATGTCCAAGAAAGAACCTTCTGAAGTGGTTTGTTATGAATGCAACAAACCTGGACATATTAAGCCAAATTGTCCTAAATTGAAAAAGAAGTCAACGAAAGAGAAGCTGAAGCAGGCTCTCGTAGCTGCTTGGAGTGATTCAGATGATTCTAATCCTGAAAGCCACGATGATCAGGAAGAAATTGCTAATATTTGTCTGATGGCTACTATCGACTCTGAATCTAAAGAAATCAGCACTCTGACTTCAACACAGAAAGCTGGAATCAACGAGACAAATGCAACGATCCATGAGAATGATGAAAGCACTGTAAGTATTTCTGAACCAGAATCAGAAAGTGATCTTCTAAATTCTTACAATAATCTTTGCAATGAGTTTGAAAAACTTGTTAGAAAGCATAAAGTTCTAAAGAAAGATTTCAGAAAATTAAAATCTGAAAGTAACCATTTAAAAGATGCTTTTTATCAAGAAGTTACATGCAAAGATCTTATTATAGAAATCAAAGATCTTAAAAGTTGCAATAATCGATTTTCTGAAAATCTGACACATCTTGAAGAAAAATGCAAAAATCTGAATTCTGAAAATGAATCCTTGAAAGCTGAGATTAGAATTCTAAAGTCAATTTCAGAATCATTTTCTAAAGAGAAAACAAGTTCTAATAGCATTTCTAAACTGAATCGTGTTTCTAATCAGAAAAATGCTATTTCTAATGTTGTGACTTTAAAACATCAAAGTTTTAAAAAGAAGAATCATAGTGCACCTGTTACCACTAACCCTCCAGGACCCAATATGAGTTGGGTACCTAAATCTGCTTGATCTTTTCAGGTTTGCCTAAGGAGCGAGCTAAAAACAGAGATGTGGTACATGGACAGCGCTTGCTCTAGGCATATGACTGGTGACAAAAAGAGGTTCACTAGATTAGAAAAGAAAAAGGGAGGTACGGTAAGCTTTGGAGACAAAGCAAAAGGTAAGATCGTTGGTATTGGTGTGGTAGGTTCTAATCCTTCAATAGAAGATGTATCCTTAGTAGAAGGATTACATTATAACTTGTTAAGTGTGAGTCAGATTTGTGATAAAAACAGAAGAGTGATCTTTGAACCTTCTCATTATGAAGTTCAGAACATGCATGATAATACAACCTTATTCACTGGAAAAAGGTTTGGAAATATATACCTAGTAGATCTCTCTGATATGCATTACCAGGATATATGTTTAGTTTCTATTGATAATTCTAGTTGGTTATGGCATAGAAGACTTGGACATGCAAGCATGCACCTTATTTCTAAATTGTCTAAGAAAGATTTGGTTCGTGGTTTGCCAAAGTTGAAATTTGAAAAAGATCACATTTGTGATGCTTGTCAAATGGGCAAACAAACCAGAACTTCTTTTAAATCTAAGGGCATGGTTTCTACTTCTAGACCTTTAGAATTGTTGCACCTTGATTTATTTGGTCCAATTACTCCTTCTAGTCTTGGAGGAAAATTCTATGCATTTGTTATTGTAGATGATTACTCAAGATTCACCAGGACACTCTTTCTTAGAAATAAGGATGAGTCATATGACATGTTTGTTCATCTGTGCAAGAGAATACAAAATGAGAAAGGATACAACATCACGGCAATTAGAAGTGATCATGGAGGAGAATTTGAAAATCAGAAATTCAATGCTTTTTGCAACGAAACAAGAATCTTCCATAACTTCTCAGCACCTAGAACACCACAACAAAATGGAGTGGTGGAACGCAAGAATAGAACACTTCAAGAGATGGCCAGAACCATGCTAAGTGATTCTAAACTACCAAAGTATTTCTGGGCAGAAGCAGTCAACACTGCCTGTTATATTCTAAACAGGGCTTTGGTAAGATCTAAACTTAAAAAGACTCCATATGAGCTATACAAAGGAAGAAAACCAAATATTGGTTATTTTCATATTTTCGGGTGCAAATGCTTTATTCTAGATAACAAGAAAAATCATCTTGCTAAATTTGATGCAAAATCTTATGAAGGGATTTTTCTGGGATATTCTAATAATAGTAAAGCATATAGAGTTTTTAATAAAAGAACTCTAGTTGTAGAAGAATCAATACATGTTGTGTTTGATGAAACTGACTCTACTTCTAGAACATTAGAAAATGATGATGTTGTAGATTCTAATCCTGAGAAGCAGAATGAGCAATCAAAACAACTAGAACAGCCAAAAAGCGATCAGAACATCAATAATCAGGCTGAACCAGAATTAGAACATGAAGATCAGAACACAGTTGAAAGCCAAACGCCAGAAACAGAAAATGAAGATTCTCAATTACCAAAAGAATGGCGATTTCACAAGTATCATCCCCAAGAAGACATAATGGATAATCCCTCAGAAAGGATGATGACTAGAGCTCAACTTAGAAGATATTTCGGTAATGTTGCTTTCGTTTCTCAATTAGAACCTAAAAACTTAGAAGATGCTCAAAATGATGAAAGTTGGATTCTTGCTATGCAAGAAGAGCTGAATCAATTTGAGATAAACCAAGTTTGGAAACTTGTTTCTAGACCTAAAAACCATTCTGTTATTGGAACAAAATGGGTGTTTAGAAATAAGCTTGATGAACAAGGTAATGTTGTGAGAAATAAAGCAAGATTAGTGGCTCAAGGGTACAACCAAGAAGAAGGCATCGATTTTGATGAAACCTTTGCTCCGATTGCTAGACTTGAGGCCATAAGAATGCTTTGTGCATTTGCGTGTTTTAAAAACTTCATGTTGTATCAAATGGATGTGAAAAGTGCTTTTCTAAACGGTTTTCTAAATGAAGAGGTGTATGTAGAACAACCTCTGGGCTTTGAAATCTTTGATAAACCTAATCATGTTTACAAACTTACTAAAGCTCTTTATGGTTTAAAACAAGCTCCTAGAGCTTGGTATGAAAGATTGAGTAAATTTCTATTAGAAAATGGTTTTTCAAGAGGAAAGGTTGATACAACACTATTTATTAAAAACAAAGCACATGATATTCTAGTTGTACAAATATATGTTGATGACATAATCTTTGGTTCAACTAATGACCTTCTTTGTAAGGAATTTTCTAAGATTATGCAGGGTGAGTTCGAAATGAGCATGATGGGAGAACTAAATTTCTTCCTAGGGCTTCAAATTAAACAATGTGAGAATGGAATTTTCATTAATCAAGCAAAATATACTAAAGAGTTGTTGAAACGATTCAAAATGGAAAATGCCACGGTATGTAGTACTCCAATGAGTCCATCGTCAAAATTAGAAAAAGATGAAAAAGGCAAAGACGTGGATATCAAGCTATTTAGAAGTATGATTGGTTCTTTGCTATATCTAACGGCAAGCAGACCAGACATACACTTTAGTGTTTGTCTTTGTGCTAGATTTCAATCGTGTCCCAAAGAATCTCATTTAATGGCTGTGAAGAGAATGCTAAGATATCTTTGTGGAACTTTTAATCTGGGTCTGTGGTATTCTAAAGATGATACATTTGATCTTGTTGGGTATAGTGATTCTGATTTTGCAGGAAGCAGAATAGATAGAAAAAGCACGTTCGGAACTTGTCAATTTCTGGGTAGCGCCCTTGTATCTTGGTTTAGCAAGAAACAGACATCAGTTGCTCTTTCTACTGCCGAAGCAGAATATGTTGCTGCTGGAAGCTGTGTTGCACAAGTTCTATGGATCAAACAACAGTTGGCAGACTATGGACTGAAATTAGAAACAGTGCCTATCAAATGTGATAACATAAGCGCCATCAATTTATCCAAGAATCCAGTTCAGCACTCTAGAACCAAGCATATAGAACTCAGACATCATTTCATACGTGATTGTGAACCCCTCCCCAAAATGCCATATGTATGTGAAAGCATGTGACTAAAGGAAGAAATGCACGTGAATGTATGAGTCGCCACCTTGTTTAATTGTTTTAGGGTAAACTAGGAAAAAACCCTAAGTGACTCCAATTTTAATTAACCTAGTTACTAGATTAATTAGCCCAATGTCTAAGGCATGGTCTTCGAACCCGAGATGGATCCCGAGACTATGTCATGCTGACAAAACTAACCATGAATGAATGCTTTGCAAAGTGATTAATGTAATTTGAACCAATTTTAAGTGATTGCGACTTGCCGCTCGGGGTTAAATCCCAAACGTGCCTACGTACTTCCGTTTGAATGGAAGATCAAAGTCAACGTAGTTCGATAGGCCTTCTTTGAAGGGCTTTGAATGGGTATGCTTAATGCATGAGTGTGTGTATGCTTTGTGCATTTTTGTTTAGGCATTTTGCCAAAGAATTGATTGATTTTTAGGCATTTGATGCCAAAAATGTTGATTTTAATGGCTTTTAGCCAAAAAGATTGATTTAGGCAATTCAGTTGCCAAAATGATTGACTTTAGGCGATTGTCGCCAAAATGATTGATTTTAAGGCTTTTAGCCAAAAAGAGTTGATTTAGGCAATTTATTGCCTGAAAATTGATTGATTGGGCGTTTGTCGCCAAAATGATTGATTTAAGGCTTTTGGCCAAAAAGAGTTGATTTAGGCAATTGTTGCCAAAAATTGATGTGATTTAGGCGATTGTCGCCAAAATTGATTATTTGAAGGCTTTTAGCCAAAATAAATTGATTTAGGCAATTGATTGCCAAAAGTTGATGATTGGGCGATTGTCGCCAAAATTGATTGACTTAAAGGCAATTTATTTGCCAAAAGCAATTGTTTGAAGGCTTTGAAGCCAAAATATTGATTTAAGCGATTTGTCGCTAAGAAAATGGTTAATCCACTTATAGGCAATTTATTTGCCAAAAGTGATTAATTGATTTGCAATGCAGGCAATTCATTGCCAAGAAAACATGTTTAATTAAGGCTATTTCGCCACAATTATTGATTAATTGGACTTAAGCCGGACTTTGTTCGAAATAAAGGCAATTTCGCCATAGTTATTGATTAACTAGGCTTTTTAGCCAATATTGTCGGATTTAGGTTTAAATACCACGATTATTAATTAACCGGGCATTTAGCCTAAATTTATTTAATTGAGGCAATTTACTTGCCTAAAGATGATGTGAATGCATTTATGCAGTTATAGAATTTAAGAGGAGTAGAAAAGAAGCATGCATGAAATGCTAAAATTAAAAAAAGACAGAGTTTAGTTTTGTGTACCTGATTTAGTCGACAGCCACTTCTTAACTCCAGGTTAAGCTCCTCGTTAAGGGAAAATTAATTAATTTAATTTTAATGACCACTTAACAAAGAAAGAAAGCAATAAAAGCTAAATTAAAATGCAAAAAAGCAGTAAAGAATCGCAAGGAGCGAGAGGGAGAAGGAGCGTCCGTCAACACAGACTGAGTGTCCAAAACAGGAGGCCCGAGGCCTGTATTTATAGGCGCAAAACGGACTGTTTCCGGTGGCCGAGTCGCCGGACCGCCGGCTCGGCGGCCCGCCCGGCGGCCGGGCCGCCGGAACGGCGGCCCTCCCGGCGGCTGGGCCGCCGGGTCTCGGCGGCCCGCCCGGCGGCTGGGCCACCGGATCGGCGGCCTTTCCGCAACCGAGCCGTCGGTCCTTCGGCGGCTGGGCCGCCGGCTCGGCGGCTGGCTCCGGTGGCTGAGCCACCGGGGCAGGCAAGTTCACTCCGGGGGCTTTTCCGGGAGTTCCGGACCTCCAAAAAATATTCCGGGACCTGTTCCGCGATCCTCGCGACATTCCGAACGTTTTAAGTACCATATTGGCATACTTCCAGTAAATGTCCAAAATGGCCTCCGGTCCGGCCGGACTGTTTGTAGTCCGGCACTGACACTGTGGTGAAGTCAAATTTACTGTAGCAAATGTCAAAATTTGAGTATTCACAGTGATCATGTACAAAAAGGTGATATCATGATTGAGTTCATTCCCACAGAAAAGCAATTGGCAGATATTTTTACAAAACCCTTGAATGAAAGTCAATTCTGCGCAATTAGAAGAGAACTTGGTATGTTAGTTCTAAACTCATAACTTTAAAACTCTGTAAGTATGTTCTAAACTGCTTTCTAATTTCGAGATTAGAAGATTTGCTATGTTCTTTTTTTTTTGTGTAAAAACCGATTTTTGTCTAAAAACGCACATTGCTCTGATATGACTTTCTAAAGTCACTATCAGAATCTCACTTTAGACAAAAACAGTTATTTTATTGTGTTTGTTTTATTTTGTGTTTGTCTTTAGTACTTTGGCGGTTTTAGGGTTTTATTTTTATTTATTTTGTTTTGTTTTATTTCCTTTATTTATTTTGTTTCTTTTGTCTTATTTGCCGTTTTGAATTCCATTTAAAAACTGTTCTTTAATTCTTTCTTCCGCCACTTAAGCGTCTCTATTTTGTGTTAACTGCTTAGCATACTCTTTATCTTCTCTTTGCAAAACTGAAACCCTAAGTTGCTTTTGAGTTTCGAAAACTACAACAATGGCCGAATCAAGTTCAAACTCATCTTCAGACTCTCTTACTGAGCAAGAGCTTCAACTTCTGAAGAAGCTCTCAAAGAAATATGAACAGAAGGAGTCGAAGGAGAAAAAGGCTGAAGAGAAAACCAAGAAAAGAAAAGTCGAAACAGGTACTTCACAGAAACAGGGGGCGAAAATTCTTGACAAAGGTAAGTCGGTTCTCTCAACTTACCCTCTTATGCACTCCTATATGATTGACTGGAAATTTTTTGGTGGTGATGAGTTTAACTTTAAGGAACTTTTTGAGTTCCAAGGCTGGATGAAGTTTTTGTCTTTAAATGTGTTATGTTATGAGAACCTAGTTAAGGAATTCTATGGTTCGTTGAAGGTAAATGGGACAAAATCGATTTCTGTCAGAATTCAGGTTGAGACTAGGGAGATTTCGTATAATGATTTTGGGAGAATTTTTAATGTACCTAATGTTGGGTCCAGAGTAACCAAAATCAAAGACGTATCTAGGGTTAGTGATTACAAGAAGGAAGACTTTGTGAAAAAGATAATGAAAAAGGTGTCTGTAGACAAACAAGGTTCAATAGAATGCTCCAACTTGACAGAGAGCATGAAATGGTTGTACAAGATCATTGAACATTATATCTATCCTAAGAGCGCTTCACTGACGTATGTGAATCAAGTGGAACTATGCATTATGTGGCACATAGTTGAGAAGAAACCTCTCAATCTATGTCACATTGTGTTTGATAAACTGCAGAACAACCCCAAAAAGCTACCCTATGGTATGATTCTCACGCCTGTGTTTGAGTTTCTGAATGTTGATCTAGATAAGCATGTTGGTCAGTCTGTTTCCAAGCTGGATAGCGAATCCTTGAAAATGAAGGATGAGGAAGCAGGTGAAGAAAAAGAGAAAGAAGAGAAGACAGTTGAAGGAAAAGAAAAGGAAGAAGAGAAGGAAGAGAAAAAGAAGGAAGAAAAGAAAGTAAAAAGGGAAACTGGAAAATCAAAAGAAAAAGTATTGAAGGAAAAAGAGAATAAAGAAGAAGTTGAGAAGAAAAGAAAAGAAAAGGGGAAAGGAAAGTTAGATGAAATAGAGGAAGAAGAGAAAGTGAAAGAAGAGAGAAAGAAAACTGAAGAAAAGACAGAAGAAGAAGAAGAAGAAACTGAAAAGGAAAGTGCCACAGAGAAAGAAGAATTAAAAGAAGAAGAAGCAGAAAAAGAGAAAGAACATGAAGAACTAGAAAAAGGGAAGGAAGCTGAGGAAGACAGCGATGCTGAGACTGAGAAGATAGAAATCAGTGAAGAAGAGAAGACAACAGAGGAAAAGACAGAACAAGAATCTGAGTTGTTGTCAGCCCAAAGAAGTAGGGAAGCTATGCTAATAAGATTAGAAAGAGAGCTAACAGAAGAACATAACAGGGAACTTGATGAAGTGATTCAACAGTGCAAGACTGTGATTGAACAGAATCAGTCTCTCATCAAGGTTCTGGAAAGGATGAAAGATGTAAATACAAGAAAGTTAGCTACTCTAAAAGTGAAAGGAACATCCTACGTTCCCTCCTCAAAGAAGCCAAAGAATGTGAAGCATACTGCTGGCAAGCACAGAACACATGGAAGAAAGCCTCCACTGCATCCATCTTCTAAAAGGCCAGCGAGTTCTTCTGAAACTGCTCCAGTTCAGCCTTTAAGGAGTTCTAAAAGACTTAAAACTGGTCCTAAGCCTCTTTGATTTGTTTCTTATATATTCTGAACATTTTTTTTGCTTTATCTTCGTAGGATTATATTTTGTGGAATTTTTTTTCTCTCTTATTATTTTTGCTGAGATTTTGTCGAACCCTTTTTATATGATGACAAAAAGGGGGAGAACAGGTATTTTGGTGATATTTTGAACACTGTTGGTACGTACTTGACAACCAAAGTACTGATATAGTGGTTATCTGTGTGGTAATACTTTCAAAATTATATGTTTACAAATTATCATTTTCTATATGGTCTATGTTAGTGAGCTACATGATAAGCTATGTGATTTTACAACTTAGATTCTTATTCTAACAACGGTTTTTGTAGGTTGAATATAAGATCTTTTTGTTCTATTTCTAAACATCTGCTTTTATTATTTTGCTCTGACCATATATTTTGTTTGTTAGAACTTAGAACTTCTTGTCAAATCTTTCCTAGTTCTAATATATGCATTTGCTCTGATTGTTAGAACTTAGAATATCATGCCTATGTTGCTAGTTCTAAAATCATTTTCTAGAAAGGCCTCCCTAGTTCTAATTTTCATAAACAGTTTTATTGCATCTATTCAGGGGGAGCAAACTACTGTTCTAAATTGTTTTATAAATCTTTTGGCATTTTTTGAACTTTTATGCATAAAATTCAGGGGGAGCACATGCTTTTGTGTTTGCTAAATTTATTGGTTTTGTCATCATCAAAAAGGGGGAGATTGTTGGCTCAAGGGTCAAATCTCGGATTTTGATGATTAATACAAAAACAAATAAATTTAAATTATATTATTTGTGCTAATTTTATTTTATGCAGAATTTCTTTGGAAAGAAATCATACAAGGCAAGTCCTACATTGAGAGTGAAGATTTCGAAGATCCTAGTCATCTAGGCTTTTAGGAAACTTTGTAGGATAGAGAGAAAGGTTATATATGAGCACAAAAATCTTTTTCTCTCTCAAAAGTATTTTCGGAAATTATTTTTTTTAATAAATTCCTTTATTTTATTTTTCAAAAAAAATATATTCCTTTAAATCGAAAAGATTTATTTTTCTAAAACTAAAGAGATTTCTTCTCTAAAATTTTTGGTAATAAAATCATTCACTCTTTCGAAAATATTTTCTTTGAAAGATCTAAAGTATTTTAAAATTATTCTCTTACCTTAAAAATAAAGGAAAATCTTTTTCGATTTTGGTAAATGCATCTATCCGCAAATAATTCTTTCCAAAATAAATGCTGTCAAAAATCTTTTCTAAAGGAAAGTGAAAATCGGGTTTTATTCTCTTACCAAAAAGGATGAAATAATTTTTGGTAACAAGGATTTTCACATCTTCTAAAATAAGGAAAGAAGATATTCTGTTTTCAATCTCTTTCCAAAAGTGACAGCCTCCTTGTTTCTTATATATAAAAGAACATTCACGCCTTAAACATTTGGTGAAGTAAGAGTAATTGTTTTAAGAGCACTCACTCTCATTGAACGAATCTTTTTCTCTCAAAACTTACTCTACCCCCATTTTCTTTTCATCTCTACACATAACGTCTTCAATATTTAAAGTGAAACGAATTTTTACAATTTCTTTTTGAAAAACAATTCTGTGTTCTAATCGATTTTCTAATCTGATAAAATTGTTTTTCTTGTGCTTATATAGGCGTTTCTTTCTATCTATTTAGAATCTGTATTCTACAGTAGACATGCTCTTTATTTTGTTAAACTTTTGAGTGTAATAGCTTAGGTTAGAAGCTATTGAGATAGAGGTTATCAAGCAACCTTCTCCATGTGTGGGATAGCAATGTCTTGAATTGAGTTTTCTGTACTCTACCAAAAACAGAAAGGGTTGAGGTTAACTAGAACCTTTGGAAAATCTAGTGGGACAAAAAGGGTAGATCTAGGTTGTTGATCTATTTGCCTTGTACTGTTGGTTTGTCTCTTACCCTTTAAAAGAGATAACTTAGTGGAGGATCTCAAGATGCGTCTTGGGGAGTGGATGTAGGCGAGTTAGTGCCGAACCACTATAACTCTCGGTGTTGATCTCTTTATTTCTGAAGTTTGGTTGATACTGTCTCTTTCACACTCTTGTTCAATTTTTAGAAACGCTGAAATTGTTAATATTCAGATGTTCTAAAACGACAATAAGTTTCATCTATTCTAAACGTTAGAACTCTGGTATTCTAATATAGTGAATATACAATGTTCTAACTGTTGATTCTATTTCCAGTATAATTCACTGTTTGGGTTTCTATTTTGTTTTCTAAACTTTATGAGGATGTTCTAATCCTGATAACTCTTCATCATAAAGTTACTTTAACATTTGATTAAGACTCTGTGAAGAAGTTCTAATAACAATCTTTCACATAGTGTTATATGGTTTTGCAAACTTTATGAGGAAGTTCTGAGTTCAATAACTTTCCTTCATAAAGAAGCTCTGATATTGTACAAGTCAGTGTGAAGTTGTTCTAATCAATAGCTGCACTTTGCACAGACTTTCTATATCTAAAATTAGAACATTGTGAGGAGATTCTAATCCATATTCTACTCTCACAAAGTTCTGTGTGTTTTTCCGCTGCACTTAGAATTCTAATTCTTGTTTAGAACTTCTAAAATTTATTTCAGTTTTTAGAAAACCCAATTCACCCCCCCTCTTGGGTTGTGCCATACACATTCGGGACCCACAGCTACTTCTTTAGCCTTGTGGATCCACGGCCTTCCCAAAAGGAGATTAAAGCATGTTGGGACATCTACCACTTAGAAAGGGATAGTCATGACTGCGACCCGATTGTGACCTCAAGATCGGCCATGCCCAAAACTTCTCGCCTAATGTTGTCATATGCCCTCACAATTTGATCGAATGGCATAAAATATTTAGCAGTTAATCCCAAGCAACTAGCCAATTTCAGAGGGCAGACATTCAGAGCTGACCCATTATCTACAAGAACCATAGGTAATGTCTTACCCCTAGCATGGATTGTAATATAGAGAGTATGGTTATAATCCCCTCCACCAGCAGGAATTTCATGATCAGAAAAATAGAGAGCTAATGCAAGGGGATTCCTTGTGATAGATGCTACTAGTGCCTCGGGAGTAATATCACTGAAAATCTGGTATTAATTCATGGCTTTTACAAAGGCTTGGCGGTGTACAAAGCAGGACTAGATTAAGCCCCATATTGGCCTTGGTCTTCTTCAGCTGCTCCAAGACTAAATTTTTGGGTTGTGGTCTAGAGCTGGAATTGGGCATATCCTTGGCCAGGGTGGCTGCATTGGATAGAGCTTTAGGAGGAGGAGATGGGTATTGTCTCCCACTCCGAGTGATGGCATTGATTTCCTCAAGTACATCATTCAGGGCTATAACGCAGTATGAGTTGTCTAGGAGGGGGTGGATCAAAGAGGCCAAGTCAGAATCTGGCTCTTGATGGATCATATGGATGTTGTTGTTTTGGTGATGAGAGAGAGGGTTAGAGTTTATGTTCAGTCAGGGTCAAACTAAAGTATTTGACCGCTTTACACTAGGTACTAGATCTTATGCCTTAAAGTCTTGCACTCATTAGTTTTGTGCCCAAGCCCTTGGTGGAAAGAGCAAAAGGAATTCAGGTTGAATGTCTTTAGAATGGGGTTAGGTAGAGGTCTGAGTTCCAATGGCTGAATCATCTTATCGTCCACGGCCTTTTGGAAAATGAAAGAAAGAAGGACTCTCAGGTTCGTGAAGTTGTGCCTGTCTGTTCAAGCAACTGGTCTTGGGGTAAGAGGAGGAGGAAGTTGTTTTTGGCCAGTCAGGTTGGCCACCTCACCGCCTTTCTAGGTGACGGGAGGAATTGCATGATAGCTAACTTGGGGCTTCTTATATTTGGAGGAAGAAGCTTGATCCTCTTTGATCTGACCTGATTGGATCAGGTCCTCAATTTTTGTAGCGGTGGCGATAAGAGCTCGAAAGTCCAGGAGGTACTGTGTCCTCAAATTGTTTTAGTAGGGGGAGATCAGATTCTTGACTATGATGTCAATCTGTTCTTGCTTAGAGGGATGGTTGAGAATCCGAGCAACCTTACCTCTCCACCTTGTAAGGAACGAGGAGAAAGATTCACGTGCTCCCTATTTGGTAGTCTTCAGGTCCCTCATTGTCCATGTTGTAGTGGTACTGCTAGTTCAATGCATTACAAATCTCATCCCAAGTTCTCTTCTTGGCATTGTCCAGGGTGACAATCTAGCAGAGAGCAGCTCCAATGAGAGACTGTTAGAACAACTAAGCAAGGAGTTCATTGTTCACACCAAGAGGAGTGAGAGCAGCCATATACATCTTCAGATGAGTCTTGGGGCATGTGGTGCCATCAAATTTGTCCATGGCAGACATCTTGAACATGGCTGCCAACCTAGCCTCTGAAAAGAGTAGGAGAGTCTCAAATTCGATAAGATCCTCATATTTCTTAATACTTTTGAGGAACTTCTCAAAGGAGTCCATTTTCTTCATTATCTTCTTCACTTCGAGGAAGGTAGAGTCATCCTTTATTTGGCTCGGGGTAGTCATAGCTTTGGAAGTGGCCCCTATCTCAAGAGCCGACCCTTGGGTAGTTTGATCATCATTGTGTGGGGCAGCACGTTGTTCATTAGATCCCCCAGTCTAATTTGGAGGAGCATTACCATTCTAGCTAGTGTTCATCAAGGCCCTTACTTCCCCTAGAATGGTCTCTCGCTGAGTAGCGATAGTGTTGTGAAGGGAGTTGTTTTGTTCAGTCAGCATGTTGCGGAAGTAGGTTTCCTGATCCTGGAGCATTTGTCTTCCATAATAGCCATTAGATCAGTAGGTGGAGTAGCAGTCATTGTTGTTGTTCTCTAGAAGAAGCAAACAAAAGGAGGTATTAGTATAGATCATCAAGGTTTCATAACTCAAGTCAGTGTTTGGGGCTTAAGTAATTTTGTAGTGCTCAGGTTGGTGTTTGAGGAAGTGAGGAAGGAATGCACGAATCAACATTTGAGGGCATCATTTGGGCATTGCTCATGGTTTGGGATCATTTGGGGTGCTCAGGTTGGTGTTTGAGGCTTTTAGGGAATGGAGGTGCTCAGGTCGGTGTTTGAGGCTTGGAGATACTTTGGGGTGCCCAAGTTGGTGTTTAAGGCTTTGGGGTATTGAGGTGCTCAGGTTGGTGTTTAAGGCTTAAAAAAGGGGGAAATAATGCATGAATCAAGGTCTGAGGGCATGATTCAAGCATTGCCCCGAATTCGGGAATTATGTGTTCTTAGCTCTGATTTTAGGCTTGAGATGATCAGGTCAATGTTTGAGGTTTTAGGAAGGTTCAAGGTGCTCAAGTCAATGTTTAAGGCTTTTGGGAGAAACAGAGAGCAATGCGCGAGTCAAGATTTGAAGGCTTGATCAAGCATTACTCCCAGTTTGAGAATTATGGGCGCTTAGGTCTGGTTTAAGGCTTTTGGTAAATAAGGGTGTTCAAGTTAGTGTCTGCAGCTTTTGGTATTTTTGAGGTGCTCAGGTCAGTGTTTAAGGCTTTCGGGTGATCTGAGGTGCTCAGGTCCGTGTTTGAGGCTTTTGGTATTTTTTAGGTGCTCAGGTCGGTGTTTGCGGCTATTGATGATCTAAGGTGCTCAGGTTAGTGTTTGAGGCTTTTAGCATTTTTGAGGGTGAGGGAGCAATGCGTAGGCCATGATTTGAGGGCATGATTAGGGCATTGCCCCCAATTTAGGGATTGTGGGTGCTCAGGTTGGTGTTTGAGACTTTTGAGCAACTGGTAAGAATAGTCAGGGTGCTCAGGTCAGTGTTTGAGGGCTTTGGTGATCTGAGGTGCTCAAGTTGGTGTTTGAGGCTTTTAGTATCTTTGAAGGTGAACGAGCAATGCATGGGCCATGATTTGAGGGCATTATTTGGGCATTGCCCCAGTTTAGGGATCATGGGTGCTCAGGTTAGTGTTTGAGGCTTTTGGTATTTTAAGGTGAATAGTTAAGGCTTTTGGAATATTGAGGAGATAATGCGAAAATCAAGATTTGAGGGCATGATTCAGGCATTGCCCCTAGTTTACAGATTTTGGGTGCTTAGGTCTTGTTTAAGGCTTTTAGGACAATGAAAAAGTTTTTAGTCGGGTACATCTCCTTGAATAAGGGTTGGTGTTTAGTTTGAACCATGTGTTTATGTTGACCACTGGTTGGTGTTTAGGTTGACCACTGGATGTTGTTTAGGTTGCTCCTTAATCCATAAAATGAAATGCTTGAATGCGTGGATGTTATGCCAAAATGGTTTCATGATTTTTAGGTGTGTATAATCTTAGGGATCTGTTTTAGGGTCATTACATGCTTTTGGTGGATTGGTTTAAGGTCTCATATGCTAGAGTTGGAATGTACCTCGTCGTTTGACCATGTTGTATCAAATGGAACGATTGGTACACCAAACTCTTTACCTTACTGTGAGGGACAGAGGTATGCAAGATTGGGTGAGCAGCTTTCTTGACCCAGGACAGCTCTAAGGAAGATTGCCCATAAGTAATAATAGCAACTCGGTTTGCTTCATTCTAATGACGGGAAAGGATCCCAAATGATGCATCTGAATGTATGCAAAGGCCATTTTTTAATTAGACCCAAACCGGAGATTCGAAGCCTACTCGGTGGTCCTCTTACTACATTTTCTAGTTTGAAAAATGTTTAAGTCGCCAATTGTGAGCCCCCTTCCGAGCGCCATGGAAAAGATTCGAAGGACGGAATTGATCCAGACGGGCCCATTGGTCGGTTTGTCATGGAAACTGGAGGAACTCCTTATTGTTTCTTTTTGTTTGATTAAATTGATTATGGCTCGGTTTAGCGCTTAAGTTATGTCGGGTTGGCTCTTTGTAGTGCTTTGATAGGTGTGTGGTGTGTTAGAGTCGCCACCTTAATTTATTTTTGTTTTCAAAGAAAGATTAAGGAAAAAAACCCTGTGTTGCACTCCATTTTCAGTTTACGTTTTGGATAAAATGCACTAGCCTCGAATCATTGGATTAGGGGCTAGTGTTTTCGGCTTCTTTTAAATGAATTAATGGTTTGGGTCATAACGAAAAAATCAAAATCAATATTTTGCATGAATGTCAGTTTATTGATGCATGACTAATAATGCATGGCAATTTATAATCAAACATTAAAAGCAAAAATAATTGAAGAGCATGTAATTCGGAGGGGAGCCAGACTCTAGCCTTGTTTATCGAGGATTTTAGGTCGTGCGACACATTCCCCTAAGTCTCGACCAGTCAATTTGGCTAGGGGCTCACTACCTAGACTGAAATCCATAGGTATGTCTTCGTACCTCGTTTATATAAGGATCAAGGCGCATGAAGCTCTACCATCGGTTAGGATGGTAGGGTTTTGAAGGTCTCACTCGAGAGTGGTTCATAGGATACTGGACCAACCGAGCTTAGTTGAAAATAGGTTTTATCGGTTTTGCCGGACGAACCGGGCTTTACAATTTTTAAGATGTCGGATGGATCTGGCTTAATTGATAAAGTCTGAATTTAATGGTTATACCCTAGCACTTGTGACGCAGCCGGATCGGAGCTCCATGAGGGTAACAACCAAGGAGGTCGAGTCTTCCTCTAAGTAAAGCTTAGGTAGGGCACGAGGACCTGAATTATAATCTTATACTAATGTTAATTAATAGATTATTAATTAATTCTTGAATTAATTAACTAATAGTTTTAGTCTAAGGAAGACCAAAGTATGATTGAAAGTCGAAAGGATCGAATTTTGAGTACCAAGTCGGGCCTTAAACTCAACTAAGGAAGAAGAGCAAAGTCGGATTATATTGCCTTAGAATCATAAATAGGAGGAAAGAGAGTCGTTGAAACTTGAGAAGCGCTTAATCAAGTAACAAGATGTGCTTGAAATGAGGGGGGAGTGTGCCTTTTATAGGGCAAGGGGGTGTTGAGTCAGGAGCACGTCGGTATCGAAGTCCCCTTTTTTTTGTACCGAAGTGCGCTTTTTCGGTACCAAAGTGCGCCTTTTCAATATCGATTAGGGTCCTCGGTGCATGCCATTTTGATACCAAAATTGGGGTGATCAGCACCGGCGAGGAGCTGTTCAGTGCTAATCCGGAAAAATTATTGCCTTGTCCCTCCCTTTTGATTTTAGGATTTCCAGGCTTCTCGAGGTCCGTTCGAGGCTCAAACGATGTCCGATCGAGCTGATTCTCACATCGTTAAAACGGTAGCAAAATTTTCTAGAGCCTAATGCTAAAATCTTGATCAACACATAGGGAAATATATAATGTAACGCTCCAAAATTTTCGAATCTTAAAATGATATTATTTTATCAGGTTATGAATGGTGCTACAGAAAGGGGGATAATATTTTATTTAGATTCGAGGAAGATATTGAGTATAATTAACTATGAATGGATAGTGATTTACCAGTCTATGAATAGTACAATCGGTCTATGAATAGTACTACCAGTCCGGGAGTCGGTATTATTTTGGTCCGAAAAAATTACTATATATGTTTTATATTTTCTTTAATATTTTTGGAGTATGTATACATGATTTTTATGGGTAGAAAGTAAGTAATGAATATTTTTTAAGAATTTAGATAATTAGTGAATAGTGAATTATGGTGTTATAGTAAGTAAGGAAATTTGAGGAATTATTTTTAAGGATTAAATTTGAGAATTTTATGGAGATAAATAATATTTGGAAGGAATTTAATTGGAGATTATTTGTAGCCTTAGATGAGATTACTTTTGACTTAATCTTAGCCATCTAATTGTGAGAAAAGACTAAACTACCCTTTAGTTGCTTTATAAGTCAACTTCTCAATTATTGAGCAACACTTTTTCTTTTCTTCTTCTTCTCCTACTCCATTTCCAACGCCAACTTTCTCTCTTCTTCTCTTCTTTGTTTTTTCTTCACTTCTACTCACTAAATCCACCAAATTTACACCATTAAACTTGATTTAAGTAAGTAATCCTAGAGAATTAAGGTTGAGAAGTGGTTTTTGGTGACTAATTTCAAGAAATTTGGAGATTCTCTACTTGAGCCAAAGGTTGGGGAAACCTTCTACCAAGGTGTAAGGCAAAGCTAAGGCTTGAGAGACTTTAATCCAAGCTTGTTTTTAAGGTTAGTGTTCATAAACACAACTCCTTTGTTACAATTTTTGATTTTGTGAAGTTTATACTATTTTGTGAAAATTTGAAATTTTATATGAAATGATTTGATTATTGAACTTTGGTGGTATAAATGTGTTCTTGGGAGATTTCTAAGCATGCCTATATGTTGAATTGATGAGGAAAACATTTCTTCTTCATCTTCCAAGAGTGGCAGAATCTATTGATGAATAAGGCCTTAAGTTTTCTTGTTATTCTTTGTTAGTTTATGCTCTTAGGATAATGTTTGATGAGTATTTAGTATATGGTAGAAATCTCTACCTTGTATCTATGTCTTTCATGTTCTTTTCATGGTTAAAGTAAGCTGAATTTGGGAAAAAGTGTTATTGGGTGAGATTAAGGACTAGTTTTCAACCATTTCTATTTTCCATTTGTATCTGAGTCCTTCATGAAAGTTGTAGGTCTACTTCTTAGCTTTCCAACCCATCCTCTTGTGTCCAATTTGGAGATACATAGCTCAACTTATGGCTGAAACACCCAAACTGACTCTATTGTATCGGGCCACATGCATCACTGAATTGAGTGCCCATTTTGACCACTATATGTTGGATTTAATTTTCTATTGTAGGCTTAATATGTAAAATTAAATATGTACAGCAGTCTAATTGTAAAGTCAATTTCAAATGTGGTCTTGATTGTGAATAATTGACTATTGAGGTATCAACTAATTATAGATATTAAGTGTAGAGACCATTATATAATTCCTATTTCGTTAAAGGACCGAAATAGGAATTGTACTAACGCTACAGGTATATAAAGGTCGTGGTCCCCAGAGGAGTTGAATACGATTCAGTTTTACGTTCCTTTCGTATTGCTTTCGCAAAATCGATTCTTCAATTCTCTGGAAGGCTGTAAACCTAATTCTACACATCAAGATCGACGAACAACGATGTCAGGTACGCAACCTTTTCTTATTCAATCTATTTTGTTGAATCTAGTGGTTTGCACGATCTAGGTTATTATTGAATTATTTGAGATTAATTTATAACAAGTGGTATCAGAGCCTTGTGCATAATTGCTAGATTTTAGATTGATTTTCGTATGTTTTTTTTTATTTGTTTACCCTACTGTTTACGGATTGAGGGTTTTGTTTAATCATTAAAAAAAAAAATTTGTTCTCACTGTTCTTCGGATTCCACAAGAACAGGTAAGAGGTTTTGAACTAACGCCATTAACGATTAATTGTTCATTTGGTATTTTGCTTTTTTTTGCTGGCCGGATCTTGTTTAAAAAAAAAAAAAAAAGTTCCTGGTTTCTTTGGAGAGAGTTGGCGGAAAGGAGAGCTTGTCTCTGATCGTTTTGGTTTTAAGGTTAGGGATGGAAAATTACGGTTAGGTCCCTAGAAAATTTCAGATTAGATCCCTAATTTTCTATTTTTTCGTATTAGGCCTCTAAGTTTCTGTAACTTCAGATTAGGCCCCTAATTTTCTGTAACTTCAGATTAGGCCCCTAATTTTCTATTTTTTCATATTAGGTCCCTAATTTTCTGTTTTTTTTTGTATAGACCCATGGACATATATTTAATTAAATTAGACCCCCGAACTTTATTTATTCAAATTTATTTAGTCCAATTTTATAACTTAGTCTCTAATTTAGTGACTTAAAGACTAGATTATATTTTTTTTTGGGCTAAATAATTTTAGATTATTAAATATTTAGACAATCAATTCATTTAATTGCAATTGTTTTGTTTTAATTACAATTAAATGAATTAATTTGCCGACTTGAGATTAAATTTTGGAGTGATTAAGTCCCTATTGTGTTTGATATTTGTTAAAATAAATTGATTTGATCAATAAGTCACCAAAGTGACCTCTATTGCTTGAATTGATTTATTTTAGAATATTAGACAGGTGTATTAGAATTCGTTGCGGATAGTTAATCGGCCCAAAGGAAGGTTACTATCTGGCTGAGTTTTGAATACATGTTTGGTAATAAATATCTGATAATTGTTTGATTATTTTCCATGACAATGATATAT
Organism: Jatropha curcas; assembly: GCF_041381405.1. NCBI lineage: Eukaryota > Viridiplantae > Streptophyta > Magnoliopsida > Malpighiales > Euphorbiaceae > Jatropha > Jatropha curcas. The sequence goes on along the minus strand of NC_143151.1, from coordinate 11,726,363 downwards.
CGGCCCAAAGGAAGATTTATTATTTGTCAGGACTATGTTATCAATATTTGATTGCTGCGTTGAGATACTAATTACAAGTTAATGTTTTACATCCAAAGATGAGAATATTAATGTTGTGTCTGTATCTTATTTCCATTTTTGATCTCTACTTATGTGAATTGTTTCATTTGTGGATTGTGAGCTTATACTTATCTATTTGTTTATTTTCTCTGATGTCAGCTAACATGTCATTTAATCCTGATTGTGTCCCTAAACTTGAGGGATCAAATTTTGAGTCTTGGAAATCAGACATTATGATCTTTCTGGGCTGTATGGATTTGGATCTTGCATTCAGGATGGACGAACCTGCTCCTCTTACTGATACGAGCACTGATGTTTAAAGGGTTCAGTATCAGAAGTGGGAGCGTTCTAATCGCTTAGGTCTGATGATCATGCAGAAAGGAGTCCCAGAACATGTTCGAGACTCTGTCTCAGCTGAAAAGGACAATGCTCAAAACTATCTTGCTGAGTTGGAGAGGGATTATGTCAAGAATGACAAAGCCGAAGTGGGAACACTTTTAGGAAAATTAACCTCCATGAAGTTTGCTGGCAATGGTGGTGTTCGGGAGCATATTCTTAGCATGTCTCAGATTGCAAAGAGACTAAAGGCGTTGGGTATGGCTTTACCAGATGACCTTTTAGTCCATTTGGTTATGAATTCTCTTCCTTCTCAGTATGGACAAATTAGGACTTCCTATAATTGTCAGCCGAATAAATGGACTCTTAACGAGCTCATTTCTCATTGTGTTGATGAGAAGGAAAAGATGAATTCTAACAAAAGAGAGAGTGCTCATTTTGTTTCTTCAGCTGGGAAGGGCAAGAACAAGAAAAGAAAGAGGCCTTCTGCAAAGACTGTTGAAAAGGCTATTGAGAAACCTGCTGCTGCTACTGCTGTAGATCCAGTACAAAAGAAGCCTTATGTGCCAAAATGCTTCTTTTGTGGAAAGACGGATCACTTGAGAAAGGACTGTCCTAAATTTGCTATTTGGCTTGCAAAGAAGGGGCTGCCTCAACTACAGAAAGCCAATTGACAGTGAAAGATACGTCTATGTGGGAAATGGCGATCCGGTTGAAGTAGAGGCAATTGGACATTTTAGATTATGTTTAAGTACTGGCTATTTTTTGGATCTTATAGATACTTTTGTTATTCCCTCTTTTAGAAGGAATTTGATTTCTGTTTCCTTTTTGGACAAATCTGGTTTTCATTGTTCTTTTGGAGACAGTGTATTTACTTTATCTATGAATTCAAAAGTTTTGGGTACTGGTTGCTTGAATGAATGTGATAATCTATATATGTTAGACATTAATACTACTTATCATGAATCCCTGCATGTTACTACAAGAGGTACCAAAAGAAAGTTGAATATTGATAACTCAGCTGTACTTTGGCATAGAAGTTTGGGTCATATATCCAAATCAAGAATTGAGCGTCTTGTTTCTGATGGTATCTTAGATACACTTGATTACACAGGTTTGGATTCTTGTATTGAGTGTATTAAAGGAAAACAGACTCAACAAAAGAGACTAGGTGCCATTCGGTCATCCAATGTTTTAGAACTGATTCATACAGATATTTGCGGTCCATTCCATATTGCAGCTAGAAATGGCCAAAGATATTTTATATCATTCATTGATGACTATTCTCGTTATGGTTACTTATATCTCATTCATGAAAAATCTGAGTCTTTGGACGTGTTCAAATCTTATAAAGCCGAAGTTGAAAATCAACTAGGAAAGAAGATTAAATCTGTTCGATCTGACCGTGGTGGTGAATATTATGGTAAATATGACGGTTTAGGCGAACAACGTCCAGGACCTTTTGCGCTCTTCCTACAGGAATGTGGAATTGTCCCTCAATATACAATGCCTGGTACTCCCAGCATGAATGGTGTATCTGAGAGACGTAATAGGACTCTTATGGATATGGTAAGGAGTATGATTAGTCATTCTACTTTACCAGAGTCTCTGTGGGGTGAAGCGTTAAAGACAACAGCTTATCTTCTCAATAGGATTCCATCTAAAGCAGTTGCTAAAACACCTTATGAACTTTGGACTGGACGTAAGCCTAGTCTAAAGCATCTTCATGTTTGGGGATGTCCAGCTGAAGCAAGGCCTTACAAGCCGAATGAAACAAAACTGGACTCCAAAACTATCAGCAGCTACTTTGTTGGATATTCTGAGCGGTCTAGGGGTTACAAGTTTTATAATCCTACTTCCAGAACTTTTTTTGAAATGAGAATTGCGACATTTTTGAGGATGTTGATTTTGGAGGGAGAAATAAAGAAAGAAACATTGTCTTTGAAGAGGAATAAAGTAAGGATGATTCGGTTCTCATTCCTTTTGTTATTTCTGATAGCGTACAGACTCCAGTTGCTCCTGTCGCTATTCAAGTTCCAATTCAAGACAATGCTATTCTTCCTCAAGAACAAATTCAACAACCTCAAGAATTAGAGCTTGTTCAAATGCCTTTGAGGAGATCTACTAGGGAAAGAAGAAGTGCTATTCCAGATGATTATATAGTATTTCTTCAGGAACATGAGGATACTGTAAACATGATAGATAATGATCCAGTTAGTTTCTATCATGCTATGCAGAGTTCTGACTCTCATAAGTGGATTGAGGCAATGAACGAAGAGTATAAGTCTATGCAAGACAATCAAGTTTGGGATCTTGTTCAATTACCTGAAGGAAAGAAACCCATTGGTTGCAAATGGATATTTAAAACCAAAAGGGATTCTCAAGGTAATGTGGAAAGATATAACGCACGTCTTGTAGCAAAAGGCTTTACTCAAAAGGAAGGGACTGACTATAAAGAAACCTTCTCTCCAGTTTCTTCGAAGGATTCTTTTAGGACAATCATGGACTTAGTTGCAAATCTTGATCTTGAGCTTCATCAAATAGATGTTAAGACTACGTTTCTCAATGGCAACATTGATGAAACAATATATATGGTGCAACCAGAAAATTTTGTAATTGGAGATCCAAAACATCTGGTATGCAAATTAAAGAAATCCATTTATGGACTCAAGCGAGCTTCTCGTCAATGGTACTTTAAGTTCAACTAAGTAATTGTCTCGTTTGGCTTTGAGGCAAATGCTGTTGAAAATTGTGTGTACTATAAGTTTAGTGGGAGTAGGTTTATCTTTTTAGTCTTATATGTGGATGACATACTTCTTGCTACTAATTGTAAAGTCTTGCTACATGAAACCAAAGTTTTTCTTTCAAAGCATTTTGAGATGAAAAATTTAGGTGAAGCTTCTTTTGTTTTAGGGATTCAGATACATCGAGACCGTTCTCGAGGTATTCTTGGATTATCACAAAAGAGCTATATTGATAAAGTGCTCAAGAGATTTAGTATGCAGAATTCTAGACCATTGGATACCCCTATTGCAAAAGGTGATAAATTTAGTAATTAACAATGTCCAAAGAGTGAACTTGAAATTCAGGAAATGCAAAAGGTTCCTTATGCGTCAGCTATAGGAAGTCTTATGTATGTTCAAGTTTGTACTCGTCCAAACATTTCTTTTATAGTTGGCATGTTAGGTAGATATCTCAGCAATCCAGGAATGGATCATTGGAAAGCAGCTAAAAGAGTCATGAGATATCTTCAGAGGACTAAGGGACATATGCTCACATATAGGAGATCAGATCAGCTTGAGATCATTGGGTATACTGATTCTGATTTCGCTGGATGCCAAGACAGTAGAAAATCCACATCTGGCTACATTTTTCTATTGGCTGGCGGTGTTATTTCTTGGAAGAGTGTGAAACAAACTCTAGTAGCAACCTCCACCATGGAAGCTGAATTTGTAGCATCTTATGAGGCATCCAATCAAGCTATTTGGCTGAGAAACCTTGTCACTGGGCTGCGTGTAGTAGGTGGAATAGAAAGACCACTAAAGTTGTATTGTGACAGCAGGTCAGCTGTTTTATTCTCCAACAACAACAGTAGCTCTTCTCGATCAAAACACATTGAGATTAAGTTCTTGGCTGTGAAGGAGAGGGTACAGAGTGGACAGATATCCTTAGAGCATATTGGAACACACTCTATGATTGCGGATCCGCTTACAAAGGCAGTGATACCGAAAGTTTTCCATGAGCACACTGCTCATATGGGTATCGTTTTGTTTGAGACTGTCTAGTTTTAGTGGGAGTTTACTCTTTATGTATACATTATGTTTTTGAATGCTCTATTTTGTTTTGGATATGTTTTATTATGAAATTTTGTTGAGTACTCATTTTGGTTGATGGTTACACTCTGTATTATTATTATTGTTTTGCTTGATCTCACTTTTGTTGGTGACCAGTTGGAAACAGACATGATGATCACATTGCATGTAGTTTTCATGCTACACTTCTATAATGAATCTATGTCATTTAGGGATATTGGTAATGTAGTTGATGATGAACTTAGTCATGAGATCTATGGCGAATGTTTCTTCAGCTCTTTATCAATATAACTAATGGACGAGATTGTTTTTGGATACCTTGTATGACTGCATTTGTTGAGCTCATTTTGGTGTATGTATTTTATTTAATATATGTTCGCCCAAGTGGGAGATTGTTGGATTTAATTTTCTATTGTGGGCTTAATATGTAAAATTAAATATGTACAGCAGTCTAATTGTAAAGTCAATTTCAAATGTGGTCTTGATTGTGAATAATTGACTATTGAGGTATCAACTAATTATAGATATTAAGTGTAGAGACCATTATATAATTCCTATTTCGTTAAAGGACCGAAATAGGAATTGTACTAACGCTACAGGTATATAAAGGTCGTGGTCCCCAGAGGAGTTGAATACGATTCAGTTTTACGTTCCTTTCGTACTGCTTCTGCAAAATCGATTCTTCAATTCTCTAGAAGGCTGCAAACCTAATTCTACACATCAAGATCGACGAACAACGATGTCAGGTACGCAACCTTTTCTTATTCAATCTATTTTGTTGAATATAGTGGTTTGCACGATCTAGGTTATTATTGAATTATTTGAGATTAATTTATAACACTATAATGATAAGATTAGGTTCTGAGTTCTTCATAAAAGTTGTTTCCCTGTGTCTTGAGACTTCTCTCGTTCTGGATTGGTTTAATTTAAGTGTTTGGTTAAGTAGGAATTCAATAAATATTGAACTTGGTTCTGCTGAATCAGGTCTGATCTGTTGGTCTGTGTTCCTAGCTTTGTTTGCTATCTTACCAATTTATCTGGGTTGAGGTCCCTTCATAACATTTGTAGCATTTTTCGTTAGCTTTCTAATGAATCTGATTTCATTCAATTTGGAGACCCATAACTCAAGTTATGTCTTAAAAACCCAACAAAGGTCAAGGTTATTTTAATGCTGAAAATTTCCTATGCCTTGAATCATAGGTTTATTTGGATAAATGTATGTATGAATCATGTGTGATGAGGTTCTCTTGATTATTTGTATGTTTGAGGATTGATTTGACAAATATAAGATATAAGTTTGAAAAGTGTTATTGTGGATATGTTTAAATGGATATAAATGGGAAATATTGTTGGAAATTTTGGGATAAAGTGTGGAATTAGTTTAGATAATGCATGATGAGGATAGAAATGGATACCTTGGTACATAAGAGTTATGTTAGTGTGCTTGGTTGGAGAAGGAAATTCCTCCCCTTGGTTTTCATTAAGCGGCCAAACCACTCTAGGGTGGTAAGGCTTACTTAATTATTATTTTTTTTTTTTTGTATGATATGCTATCTATATATATATGACATAAGTATGATTATTTTGATAACTTTCATATGTTTAGAGTTTTAAACAAATGGGTATTTAAGGTGTATGTGCTTTGAATTTTGAATAAGGAAAGTATGATTTTATATGATAAGAAGTTTCTTATGATAAATTTCATCATGACTTTAAGAAAATTTTAAAAGAAAAGGAATTTATGAGAAATTTCCTATATTAAGTAATTATGTTGAAGTATGAAGTTTTCGTGAGTCACTTAAGTTCAAAAGTAAGCTTACATTTATGATTTCATATGATAAGAAATTTTCTATGTTAAGTAATGATGTTTAAGTAAGAAATTTTCATGAGTTACTTATGTTCTAAAGTAAGCTTACATTATGAATTTAAGAAGACTAAAGAATAAGACAAGTTTTATGAGAAGATTTTGATTTGGGCTCTACTATGCATGATTGAAATGTGGTATGATGAGATTGATTTGGTTATATGAAGCTATGATCATATGCTAGGGTTATCAGCCCTTATAAATAGGTGGACGCGCTTATTTGTGTGATGGGGGTGGCGCTTTCATAGGCCACGATTGTGTGATGGGGGTAGCACTAACATAGGCTACGATAAAATATGCTTATGTTCATTCTGTATTAGTATAAGCCTTAACTAAGAATGAAATGGGGGTGGCGCTTTAAGAATGAAATGTTATTTTTGCTATAAAAGAATGAAGACATATTTATATTTATAATTTTCTTATTGCTTTCAAAGTGTTTGAATTAAATTAATGTGATTTCGGTATTTATATAATTGAGTAATTTAAAGCACTTGCGAGACTTGCCTTGGCTATTCTTGTTATTTTAATTGTTAGTTATTTAGCACCACTGAGTCTTCTACTTAGCGCGTTGATTTTTATCACGCGCAGGTTAGGAGCAGAGGAGTAGCATCAGAGTAGATATACCATTTTGGGTAGGATATTTTGTAAATGATGATTTTTGGCATGTATATAAAATATTGTGTTAAGGAGGTTGTATATACTAAGTGTATAATTTATTAAGAGTTATTATTTCAGAAAATAACATCTTATTATATTTTTGGTGTAGAATGATTATATATTCCTTGAAAAGAGAATGTGTTTCGAATATTGTGATGGCACCTAAGTATATTGATGAACATTAAAATGCTATTGAGGATTTATATAATTATGAATATATAGAAGTGTTGTTGTGTTATGATGATTATTTGGAGATGTTGGGAGTTTGGAGTTTAATTGAGAATGTTTTGTATTCATATGTTTAGCGAGCTCACTTTTTAAAGGGAAATTCTTACAGTATTTCTGTAGGATTTTTCTCAATCTATTTTTCAAAAAAAAAAAAAAAGAGATGAAAACAAAATGAAATGATTATCTAATAAAAAAAAACATATTACTCGCTAAACTTGTGAATACTCAATTATTTCTAATTCATAATTGAAATAACCCGAATTTTTATTTTCAAAATTTTTCCAATTAAATTTAATGAACCGACAGCCTGGAAATTAATATTAATATTTTAGTGCAACTACTATGAGAAACCGAACCAAAAACCGATTGAAAAATTTGAAAACCAGTTAAAAATCGATGATTTGGGCCGAATCAAACCGGTTCGACCCAAACCATCTAGAAAATTCTCTTTTTCTTTTATCTCCAACGCTAAACTCACTCCCCCTCACCAGCGCACCTCCACTCCATCGCCACTGTCACCACAGCGCCACCGCCACTCCTCCCTCTTCTTCTTCTTTTTCTTCTCCTTCTTCTTCTTCTTCTCCTTCTTCTTCTTTCCTTTCTTCCTTTTTCTTTCTTTTCCTTTCCTTGTGCCTGCGTTCTTGGCGAGACAGAGGCAACGCAGCAGAGCCGCGCGCCACTGCCACTCGGCCACCGCCCCTACTGCAGCTCGGCAACGCAGCAGCTCCTCGTCTCCTCGGCCAGATCGCGTTGCTGTTCCTCTGTCGCGCCTACAGCAGCAGCACAGCCTTGTCAAGCCGTCGCTGCCACTACAGATCGGGCCTCCGCCAGCGTCACAGCAGCTCTGCCGTCTTTCCAGCACGCCGATCGGTCGTCTCCACCTCTCTCCGCCACTGCCAGTCGAGTTCGACCACCGGCAGTTACTGCTTTTTAACCCGACACGCGTAAGAATTTTCGATCTAGCAATAATTAATTAATTAACGTTAATTTAGTTAATGTTATTTAGTTAATGTTATTAGTAGTTAATTAATTAACATTAATTGTGTTAATGTTAATGTTATTTAGATAATGAAATATTAGTTAATTAAATTAGTATTAGATATTAATATTAGATAATGAAATTAATTTTATTATTTGTAATTAATTAATCTAGCTAAGTTAATGTTAGAAATGTTAGATAATGAAATTAATCTTATTATTTGTAGTTAATTCAATTTGGTAAATGTGAGTAGTTAATAGCTTTATAATTTTATTGTTGATTTAATTAAGGTAGCTTAGATATAATGTTATTGTAATGTATAAATTGGATTGTGTGGTGATGTTGAGATTAAGGAGGATGGGAAACTGTTGTTTGATTAATTGCCCGACGGATGGGCCGTATGGATTGAATATTTGTGAAATTGTTGATATTTTAACAGGTAGATAGTCCAATTTTTAGGGGAGATGCTGCCGAAATTTCGGTAGAAAAATAAAATAAATTCGGTATAAAAAAAAATAAATAAATAAAATAAATTTCGGTAGGAAATAAAATAGAAGTCAAAAGAAAATAAAGAAAATAGTGTTCGGTAGAAAAATAAATTTATTATAGAAAATAAATTAAATCTCGAGATTAAATTACGTAGAAGAGTTAGAATATAAAATAAAAATTTTAGAGTGGTAAAGAAATATTTTGTCTGATAGAATTATTTCTTTTTGTGTCATTCTTACTTTGCTTAGATCGCCCGGGTCCATCTAGTACTCCTCCAGGACAGAATCAAAGCTAGAACTTCGCTCTCCATCACTGTGAGTAATAATAAATAATGCATATCAACACTGCATATGCATAACATTTATTCATAAACATTATGTTTTTATTTACATATTTACAATATATTACAAGTATTTTATCATATATATTAAGTTACGATCATTATAATTATACTTATATATAATTGTGCATTTGGATGAAATTGGTGTAATACGTTGAAAGAATTGTTTGATTACTGTGCTTTGTTTGTGTGGAATTAGGATGAAGTGGGTCACCATGGGTTTGTGAGACTGTTTCTGTTATACGGATCCTGATTCTGATTTCTGTTATATTCTGATTCTGTTATATGGATCCTAATTCTGTTTCTGTTAGCCGGGTAAATGGGAGATCGGCGCCCCCTTGTGCACCTGATAATTCTGTTTGTTCTGAAACCACAGGATGGCCGCTTGTTGTTGCGCACCTGAAAATCTAGATTTGATTGCAGCCCGCAGGGTGGCCTCCTGTTGTGAGCGCTTGATGATCTAGATTGGATGGAGACCACCGGGTTGCCTCCTGTTGGTATGAAAAAAAAAAAAAAAAAAAAAAAAAAAAGAGAGAATGTAAAAACAATGAGAGGGCTGGTCAAGTGAGGATTAGACCGGTCGGCCAGTATGGGGGATCGGCTCCCTGGTGCACATGTGAGAGGATGAGTCATGTGGGAGGACGACTCATCGGGGGTTCGGTGACTCCACTGACTAATTTCCACGTGATGTGATTATTTGAAGGTGATATTGTTTGTGGGTGCTGATGTAATGTCATCTGATTGACTGTTGTGTGTTCATTCAGTAAACTAGGGTGCATTTTGCTTGACTGTATGTGGTGTGTATTATTTATTATTATTCGCTGAGTTGCAAAACTCACCCCCCCCAACAAACCTCCCAGGTACTAGGAAGCAGCTGATTCGACTGGAGCTCTGCAATCTTCTCCGCAGAGTTATAAATGTAAACTTTATATTCCTGTTATTTAATTTTGGATGTATAAATTATTCTGTTATCAGATTATTCTTGGACTCCGCAGTTATAGGGTTGTGTATGAATATTGGATCTATTGTTAGCATTACACTATAAATTATATATTATGCAACTAGCCGCAGGTGAACCAGTAAGCCCATAACGTGATTATAATTTATTGTGAATAGGCCCCAGGTTATATATTATGTGTTAATCGAGATTGGGCCATATGTTTGTATAGAGGCTTACTGTTTTGATGAAATTGAGACAGATTGAATAATTTAGGCTTACTACGGGCCTCGGGGGCCTTAAGCTTACCTGGGCCCTAGTGCCGGTCCGGCCCACGGAAACGGGTCGTGACAAAGGTGGTATCAGAGCATAAGTTTATAAGTTTAGATGTAACTGCGGAGTAATTCCTGTCATGTCTTGACATTGTCCTCCTTGCTTTTCCCTTCAGCGTTGTTCGCAACCAGACTAAAGTCAAGTTGTTTAATGATTAAAATTTGCATCCTTGTTCGTTAGAGATGTGATTTAGTTAATGATGCTAGGAGACGGTTTAAACAAAAATCCTTCTATGGAATAAATAATAGTCATATATAATTTAAGTATGTAAGAAGATAAGTTGCATATGAATAATAAATTGAAGTCAAATACTGTAAGTGTACTATTTTATTTAATATGTGTTGAATGTAGAATACATATAAAAAAAAAAGATGCATGAGTGCGTGTATATGTGTGCCTGCAGAATTGAGAGTTAGTTGCTAGTTTTATTTAATAAGAGAACTAAACGATTCGGATTTGAGGACATTAGAATATATTTAATTGGTGCCTTGAATTAATATATGTATTTGGTGACATTTACATGATGTTGGTTGGTGGAATTTATTATAGTTATTGGGGTAAATATTTTCTGGATGGAATAATTACATTAATTAGTATAAGTACATAACTGATTTTTTATAAGATTTAAATATTGAAGGATTTGGTGTGATTTGCTATAATAATTGGAGATGAGTATTTTTCATAAAGAATAATATTGGTGGAATTATTATACCAAGTGATTTTTAATTATGAGAAGTAATTACTGCTTGGTGGAGTAAAGTGTATTGTAGCATTCATCAACTATTCCTTTTCAAGTGTATGAATATAGGGAATCATATAAATTATTGTGGTTATAAGAAACGTAAATTGTGATCCGTAGTAAGAGACAAATTACTCTACTCTGTATGCATTTAGTAATGGATATTGTGTGGATTGTGGCATCTTATGGTTTAATATGGTACAAGTAAGAATTAAATCTAATGGTATTTAGCTTTTGATATTTAAAATAATTGTTGCACACTCGATGGTATGTGAATTACAATCAATGATTTTGTTTAATGGGAGATTCTATGATCTGAGGACTCCATAAGGGAATTAAGGTACTTACGTTATGTAAATATTGGGCTATGATGATTAAGAGTATTGGTGAATGACATCGGACATGGAGAGATAATTGTCCAATTATTTAATTGATATAATACTAGTAAATTAGATAAGTAAGGATGGATCTAGTCCTGTTATTGTATGAATATTAAGAAAAGAATCAATTGTAGAAACGTGAAGAGTATGAATTAATGTGAGTTAAATGAGGATAGTCAGTAATTAGAGGTTTAATAAATTAGGGATTATGGGTAACAAGATTCGATGAAAATAAAAATAATGATACATCAGCGGATTTAAGATAAAGACCTCTATATTTTGGGATTTCATGAGTGTAGAAAAATTGTGGTTTACAGTCATGAAAGAGTTATGGATCCATGTGTGATATAATTAAGATCTTAGTACATGTAGAATGTTTAATAAGCCAGACTAAGCTTATGGACCAAGTATAATAAAATAAAAGTAAAAGATAGCAAAGGAAATTAGTGGTTTTGGGATTGAAATGCTATTATATTCGATGATAATTATATTAGGAAAATTATAGCTTGAATATAATTTGAATATAAAGAACAGAGGAGAATAATGTTTGTATAATTAAACAGTTTCTTGTTATCTCTTGGAGTATAGAGAGAATGTGAATGTTAAGAAATTAAATGATCATGAATAGTAATTTTATGATGTAATTAAATTAAGATCTAAAAAAAAAAAAAAGAAAAAAAAAAAAGAAGAGTTGTGAAAGTTCAAAAGATGCTTTAGAATAAGTAATTAAGAATAGGTAGTTAGACAAAAAGAAGTGAAATATTATTAAAAGTAGAAAGATGGAACATGTATACTATTGAAGGTAGGGAAATGGCTTTTAGGTTTAAAATAGTCATCACTATCGGTGATAATTCTAATAGAATATTAAATAAATAATTGATAATGTTATAAACCAACCTTATGAGTTGAGTTAATCGGGTCCTTGCAAGGTGAGTTTTGAGAACTTTGTGGTTCATATATAGTAAATTCATATTCTAAAAAGAGATCAAAGGTAGGAAGTTATTGAATGTCTGGTGGTATACAAATAGATAATGATTTAAGGATTGTAATCCCGATGATGAAAGAACTTAGTACTTATATTCAGAAAGATAGACTTTCTACTGGAGAGAGAGATAAGAAAATTTTGACTTATGTAATTTGATAGCATCTAGTTGGGAAATAGTAATGATTGGGAATAAGAGTTGATAAAAGATCATGGGGGCTTAGCTTGAGATGACAACGAATGTGAATAAATTTAATCTCTTGACGTAAAGCAATTAAAATAAGGAAATTCTATTAATTAGTGCAACTTTTGCAAGTTACTTGTTTTATTGGATAAAGAAGGAAAATTATATTTATGTCCTTAGTAGAACGTAAAGGTAATTAGAGTATTTTCATTTATTAGTAAGCTAGCTGGGTTTTAATTTACTATTTATTTTGGATATTGAAAATTTGTGCAAGAATAAACAAGTGAACTTGAGATAGTTTTAACAACTTTGGTGAGGAGAATACATGCTAGTATTTGAAGACTGAAAAGATAAACTATAGAACTGTTGCATGTGATTACGGGATGGTTTAAGATTATATTTTAATTATATTGGAATGCCAACTCATGGATGTCGATTAGATCATTAATCAATTTAAATTGCTCATGGTTCGATTGAGGTACCGTTTAGAGCGAAAATTATTAATGCATAATGTGGAGTCAATGTAAAGTTATTCCAAATTCCTTAGCAATTGAGAGAAATTATGATTGAATGAATAGAATTGTGTTATAAATGGCAGTTTGCGACTTATCTTATTGTTTAAGGGAAGATTTAAATAGTTAGGTCCATTCGAGAACTGGTACATTGTAACTCTGATGTTGAAGGATTCAATAAGTTGTTAACCTTGTTTAGGGTAAAGAATGTAGAGAGAACATAATTAAGGTTGAGGATATTCTTAGATCGTATAAGGTATAAATTGTACAAATCTTGGAGATGATAGACTTGGAGAAAAGGAATAACTCAATGATATTATTATCTGAATATTCATAGGCATTCATGAGATTAAGAATAAACATAAGACAAAGGACATAGTCTAATCAGGAGTTGAATTATGGGTTTAACATTCTTGATCTCTTACTTAGCTAGAGAAATGTCATGATTTTGTTTGAAATAAGCTTGTAGTAGTGGCAAGAATTTGTTCTCTTTAATTGGAAATGATCAAATAGTACTTAATAGCAGAATTTGATAAGAATCGAAAACTTTCTTGAATTGGCAGCAATCATCTTACTTAATTATGAACAACGTCAATGATTATGAGGGCAAATATATGGAATTGGAGTTGATGGAAAATGGATGAGTCAGCATGTAGGTTTTGAATTTTAAAATAAGGAGTCCAAATTGAGATAGTAGTAAATTTGATTGAATATGCGGATTCTTATATAAGTAAGGTTAAATACTTGGTTTGTGTATGAGTTTCTTATGGAGCGATGATCTTTGCCTATGATAGCTAGTGAGAGAATAAATGACGATACATCAATGTAAGGACACATGATTTAGAGCTAATGAGATTAATAACCCTTACTTAAGCAGAGGTTATAAGTGATTAAAATTCTTACGTGTAAAGGTGAATACTAGTGTCGAATCTGTACTTTAGGTAATGAATATTTGACTTGACTTGACGACTTATAGATATAGTACAACTCAAGTTTAAATTAACTATGGTAATAAGGTAGGTAACTTTGGGGCTAGATTCATCTCATAATCATCCTACCCTCCCTATAAATTGAATTTTCTTCCCATTGGTTTGTCTTCATAATTTAATAAAAATTAATTCTACTGGTCTGACTAACGAACTTAAAAATATTTATCTCATCTTCTTGATTCATCTTCTATCTGCTCAACAGCATTATGTGAGAAGTACAGCCACCATTGTCGTAAACAATTGTTGCATCCTAGTTTCTTGTTATTTTCAAAATTCGAGGACGAATTTTTTTAAGGGGGGGAGACTGAAATAACCCGAATTTTTATTTTCAAAATTTTTCCAATTAAATTTAATGAACCGACAGCCTGGAAATTAATATTAATATTTTAGTGCAACTACTATGAGAAACCGAACCAAAAACCGATTGAAAAATTTGAAAACCAGTTAAAAATCGATGATTTGGGCCGAATCAAACCGGTTCGACCCAAACCATCTAGAAAATTCTCTTTTTCTTTTATCTCCAACGCTAAACTCACTCCCCCTCACCAGCGCACCTCCACTCCATCGCCACTGTCACCACAGCGCCACCGCCACTCCTCCCTCTTCTTCTTCTTTTTCTTCTCCTTCTTCTTCTTCTTCTCCTTCTTCTTCTTTCCTTTCTTCCTTTTTCTTTCTTTTCCTTTCCTTGTGCCTGCGTTCTTGGCGAGACAGAGGCAACGCAGCAGAGCCGCGCGCCACTGCCACTCGGCCACCGCCCCTACTGCAGCTCGGCAACGCAGCAGCTCCTCGTCTCCTCGGCCAGATCGCGTTGCTGTTCCTCTGTCGCGCCTACAGCAGCAGCACAGCCTTGTCAAGCCGTCGCTGCCACTACAGATCGGGCCTCCGCCAGCGTCACAGCAGCTCTGCCGTCTTTCCAGCACGCCGATCGGTCGTCTCCACCTCTCTCCGCCACTGCCAGTCGAGTTCGACCACCGGCAGTTACTGCTTTTTAACCCGACACGCGTAAGAATTTTCGATCTAGCAATAATTAATTAATTAACGTTAATTTAGTTAATGTTATTTAGTTAATGTTATTAGTAGTTAATTAATTAACATTAATTGTGTTAATGTTAATGTTATTTAGATAATGAAATATTAGTTAATTAAATTAGTATTAGATATTAATATTAGATAATGAAATTAATTTTATTATTTGTAATTAATTAATCTAGCTAAGTTAATGTTAGAAATGTTAGATAATGAAATTAATCTTATTATTTGTAGTTAATTCAATTTGGTAAATGTGAGTAGTTAATAGCTTTATAATTTTATTGTTGATTTAATTAAGGTAGCTTAGATATAATGTTATTGTAATGTATAAATTGGATTGTGTGGTGATGTTGAGATTAAGGAGGATGGGAAACTGTTGTTTGATTAATTGCCCGACGGATGGGCCGTATGGATTGAATATTTGTGAAATTGTTGATATTTTAACAGGTAGATAGTCCAATTTTTAGGGGAGATGCTGCCGAAATTTCGGTAGAAAAATAAAATAAATTCGGTATAAAAAAAAATAAATAAATAAAATAAATTTCGGTAGGAAATAAAATAGAAGTCAAAAGAAAATAAAGAAAATAGTGTTCGGTAGAAAAATAAATTTATTATAGAAAATAAATTAAATCTCGAGATTAAATTACGTAGAAGAGTTAGAATATAAAATAAAAATTTTAGAGTGGTAAAGAAATATTTTGTCTGATAGAATTATTTCTTTTTGTGTCATTCTTACTTTGCTTAGATCGCCCGGGTCCATCTAGTACTCCTCCAGGACAGAATCAAAGCTAGAACTTCGCTCTCCATCACTGTGAGTAATAATAAATAATGCATATCAACACTGCATATGCATAACATTTATTCATAAACATTATGTTTTTATTTACATATTTACAATATATTACAAGTATTTTATCATATATATTAAGTTACGATCATTATAATTATACTTATATATAATTGTGCATTTGGATGAAATTGGTGTAATACGTTGAAAGAATTGTTTGATTACTGTGCTTTGTTTGTGTGGAATTAGGATGAAGTGGGTCACCATGGGTTTGTGAGACTGTTTCTGTTATACGGATCCTGATTCTGATTTCTGTTATATTCTGATTCTGTTATATGGATCCTAATTCTGTTTCTGTTAGCCGGGTAAATGGGAGATCGGCGCCCCCTTGTGCACCTGATAATTCTGTTTGTTCTGAAACCACAGGATGGCCGCTTGTTGTTGCGCACCTGAAAATCTAGATTTGATTGCAGCCCGCAGGGTGGCCTCCTGTTGTGAGCGCTTGATGATCTAGATTGGATGGAGACCACCGGGTTGCCTCCTGTTGGTATGAAAAAAAAAAAAAAAAAAAAAAAAAAAAAGAGAGAATGTAAAAACAATGAGAGGGCTGGTCAAGTGAGGATTAGACCGGTCGGCCAGTATGGGGGATCGGCTCCCTGGTGCACATGTGAGAGGATGAGTCATGTGGGAGGACGACTCATCGGGGGTTCGGTGACTCCACTGACTAATTTCCACGTGATGTGATTATTTGAAGGTGATATTGTTTGTGGGTGCTGATGTAATGTCATCTGATTGACTGTTGTGTGTTCATTCAGTAAACTAGGGTGCATTTTGCTTGACTGTATGTGGTGTGTATTATTTATTATTATTCGCTGAGTTGCAAAACTCACCCCCCCCCAACAAACCTCCCAGGTACTAGGAAGCAGCTGATTCGACTGGAGCTCTGCAATCTTCTCCGCAGAGTTATAAATGTAAACTTTATATTCCTGTTATTTAATTTTGGATGTATAAATTATTCTGTTATCAGATTATTCTTGGACTCCGCAGTTATAGGGTTGTGTATGAATATTGGATCTATTGTTAGCATTACACTATAAATTATATATTATGCAACTAGCCGCAGGTGAACCAGTAAGCCCATAATGTGATTATAATTTATTGTGAATAGGCCCCAGGTTATATATTATGTGTTAATCGAGATTGGGCCATATGTTTGTATAGAGGCTTACTGTTTTGATGAAATTGAGACAGATTGAATAATTTAGGCTTACTACGGGCCTCGGGGGCCTTAAGCTTACCTGGGCCCTAGTGCCGGTCCGGCCCACGGAAACGGGTCGTGACAATAATCTAATTTTATGATTTGTATGTTAAGTTAAGACGGTGTATCCGGCACCGAATGTGGCATCCGTCGTCGGGTCTCATGGGACTAGCCAGAGGGTGTTACATATAATCTATCCAAATAGAATAAATAAGAGATAAGATGGTATAAAAACATAATTTGATCTTGGAATATTCAAATAAATAAGGATTAAATATTGTTATTAATCAAAAATTTATTTAGAATATTTGTAATTATTTTTATTCACAAATCAATAGCTTATTATTTTATCTTAGAATATTCAAATAAATAAGGATTAAATATTGTTATTAATCAAAAATTTATTTAGAATATTTGTAATTATTTTTTATTCACAAATCAATAGCTTTTAAAAATAATAACATAATTCAGTGATAATATTTATTTAAAAAATATATAATACTTGCGTGCGAAGCTCGAAAATTTGACTAGTTATTATTAAATGGCTGATGTAATAATTTTAACTTTTGATTTTTTTTATTTTGATATACTATTACAAAAAAAAATTTCGAATTTGATTACCAATAATATATATATGTATTTATTTTTATATATGGTGAGATCTTGGATCAAATGGTTATTTATTTTTGACTTCGTAATAATTCCATTTTGTCAAAAATTCTATTGTAAAAAAATTATCATAATGTTTCATCAAATACTAAATATGTATGATAGTGGTTTGCACCTATTTTTATACATGTAATAATTATAACTAAAAATATTGAATTTTTATATTATTTTTGTAAAAATTAATAAAAAGTATATAAAAAATAAATTATAAATAATCATTCTAACAAGTATGTTGTATTACATGTAATTGAACACCAGTGTATGTATATATATATATATAGATGATAATACTTATAAGCAAGGGTTATTATTATTTTTTTCTATTGCTTTTATTCTTAGCTCTTTGTATTATTAATTTAATTCCTTACTTATACTAAAACATTATTTCTCATTTGTATTTTTTTAAACAAAATTATCTAGTTTTTAAGTATATATATATATATATATATACATTACCTCCGTTCTATAATACTTGTCACATTTGACAAAATAGTTTATTTCAAAATACTTGTCACATTTTATAGTTTCAAAGAATGATAAATATTTATTTTCTTTGTTTACCCTTTTTTTATATGACCAATAATTATTAATTCAATTTAATGATTTTCTTAGAGAATTAGTATTAAATTAAAGGTAACATAATCAATTTACTCAATTTCTTATAACTTAGATAAATTTAATAATTTTCTTAAATGATGTAAAATTTTAAATATTATAAGTATTATGGAACAAAAATAGTATATAAAGTGCGAAGTAACGACGGATATAATTATATTTTCTTGGGATTTTCTTTTCTTTTATCCTTGTCCTGCAACCTTGAGATATTTTCATACAATAAGGGCGGCAGGTTTGTTGGCATGTGAAGCAAAAATTTATTCAGGAGAGAGAATATTTTGTTATGCAACTGTGAGATCAAAGAACCAAAACTTGATGGCAATAACAGTAGGGCGGCTTTAGATGAAGTCAAACTGAGCCTAACATTCTTCTCTTCAAGAAAGTAAATGGTGAAGCTTTACATTGGTTTTAATGAAGGCTTTCCCATAGTTGGTCCAACTATCTTACAACTGTTGAAAATATAGTTTAATTGGAAGTGTTCCAATTAATAAAATCATTGATAGACAAACTGTGTTGCATCAAACTAATTGTTTCATTAGTTGTTAAACTGTACTATTATCCCAAATATAAATTATTTTTTAGTAGTTATTTTATATCGAAATATAAATTGTTTTGAATATTTTAAAAAAATAATAAATGATATTTATCCTTAATTTTATTATAATTTAGAAGAATTAATTGCTTTTTTAATTTCTGTATTATATTTTAGAACAGAAAAAGTAATGTCAATTATTTTATTATTATTGCACTAAACTTTAAAAGATTAATCTTTTTTATCAAGCCTCCCAATCTATAAATATTAGGGATGATATTTTAATTTGGTCAAAACATTAAATGATACATTAAAATTATTGTTGAATGAGGCCATACCTTAAAGTGTATATTATTATAGATATAAGTTAAATATTAAAATTTTAGTAGTTATCTCGAAAATATTTGTGTGAAATTTGAAATATCCGAGATATATTTGCTTAATTAATCCCCAGAATGCTCGAACCACTCAAGTAGTTGGTAAGAGCAAAGTAAACAACGTTAGTAAAAAGTGTTTCGCTGCAACCAAACTCCATGCTCTGTGAAGCTCACTATTTACTATTCTATTCTATTATATTGATATTTTGTCAGATCAAATCAAATCATTTGAAACCCTAAACAGTTCCGATCCAAATCCAATACAATTCCATGTCTCCGAAGAAACCACACGAGCGCCAAATGCTCGAGTCTGTGTATTCCATGATCGCTCTGGTTCTCATACTTGTCGCCTGCGTCGAGCTCTGTGACGCCGCCACCGTCGTCGACGTTTACCGTCTTATTCAGTATGACATCTCCGGTGTCCCCTTCGGATCTCGCCTCGCCAACCTTAACCACCACGCTGGCTCTTTGCATTTCGCTCCTGGTGCCGATCTTTCGCGTACCGTTGTCATGATTCCTGTTCGGGAACTAAATATCACTTTTGTTAAAGGTACCTGTTTCCTGTTAGTTGCTAATTGTTACTTAAGTTAAGTTGCTTCTTAATCTAGTAGGTTCCTAGTCTTTCCAAATTAAGTGGAAGTGTATGTACTGGACTTTTGTCATATTGATTGATTGAGTATATGGGCTTTCGTGGTTGAGATTTTCTTTTGTTAATTGTCAAATGACAGAGTACATTACTCAAAGAAAGCCTCTCGGTGGGTTGTTGTTTTTGCTTCCCCAAATGTTTAATTTTGAAAATAGAGGTGACACGGGGAATAACCATCAAATACATGACGACAAGCAGCTTATGAAGATCGTATTGGTGGAGCTTGAACGATTACTTTTACATGCCAACATACCTGTGAGTGAAATAGTAGACGAGATCCTTTTCTATTTGCCGCATATTGTTGGTTTAATTTTCTTTTTCCTAGTTAGATCGCTAGCTGATTGATTTTAGTGTATGCTTATTATTATTATGGCTTGAAGTAGATTATAAGACCATAGACAACCATGTAGAGTGTTGGATGTCCCTGTCATGTTCACTTAATGCTCAACAAAGTTGGAGTTCAAAACTTTACTAATCTTTGTAGGTTCCAGCTAACACTTGCAACTCACTTCCTTTATTGTTTTATTCTCTTAAATCTTTCCCCTCAAGGTGTTCTGTCTTGTTTCTCCTGCTGAAATTCTCATTTGTAATCCGATTTGTGATAGAGTAACAAAATTATTTCTATTCCATTTACCCTGCTAACTCCTAAGTCTTCCCCAGTTGATTCTCGCCATCATGGCTAGGCAGCCAATTTTTATCAAAATTTCAGATGTTTCCTTCCTTGCACCAAATTTACCTACCTAATAGAATGTGATAGACCTTTCATGTTTTTTAGTTGGATGGTTGCCTCTTTCCCGTGTACTATTGTTGAATCATATGAAGAACATGCTGAAAAATGTCATTCAATGCCTATATGTATGTGTGTGTGTATATTATAGTCCAACAAATAAGTGTGCAATAATGTTTATGGCCAAGAATTTCAGAATGACTACTAAACAATTGATTGAGGGCTTAATACATAATTTCACCTTGAATTTTGTTAATTTAACCTTGTGGCACTCTTTAACTTTTGCTTTGATTCATCAAATACCTTAACTTATAACATTACACCTATTAAATGCTTCAGCTTGCAAAATCATTTTATTGAACAATTTAACTTGTAAAATTAGATCAATTAAACACCTAATTAATTAGTTGAAAAATGTAAAAATTATTGTTCTAAAAGTTATGCTAATTGCACATTAAATTAATATTTACATATAAAAGCCAGAAACCCTATCAAAATGTACAAGTTCAAGTGCACAATAGGTCATTCACAAAGTCTAGTGCCCCACATGGTTAAAATTGCAAAATTTGGGATGAATTTATGCTTGGCCATTGATTGAAATAAAAGTATATGCTGAAAAAGAAACTCAAGATGCAAGATGAGTGGCCTGCGATGTTTGCTTTTGAAGTGCATTAACAATGTCTGTAAAGTGTGTGTCATAAGTGCTATTAAACCTATCAAGTGTAGGGATCCTCATGGCTCACTAGAAACTGGAAAATAGAGAATGGATCGGTCTTATGAGTTATTAGAAACTTTAAATGGACATGACAGATTAGGCAGGTTTTAGCTAATCTTTTTCTTGTATCACATTACAAGGTGTCTTCTCACTATCTCAAGCTAGATTACTTGTTGGGCTGTGAAAGGAAGCACAAATCATTTCTTGTTCCCTTAATTTGCTTGAGAAAGGAGTCTTTGGAGTCATTCTTTCCCTCGTGTGTGAATGCACTCACTCGTAATTGTACATAGGATTTTGAATATCCCTTGGTCTAAGATTTATGGTTCTAAATTAAAATTAAGTTGTATTCCAGATATCAATACCATATCATTAATGAATTATATCATCATCACCTATATTATGCCTGGTAATTAGATTCATCCCACTTAAAAATAAGCACCCAACCCTCTACTGATGCTTTTAAGTAATATTGTAATGGTATAAGACTGCAATCTTGTGTGAGTTCCTTGTGGTGCTCCCAATTCAGACTAGCATGTGAAGCAGTTATTGTACATTCAACCATTTCAAATAATTTCCCCAATTTTCTAAATTTTCACCCATGTGCTGCTCAGAGGATGTTTCGAACCCAGATAATTATACAGTTTTAAATATATGTTATCTTTGAAAATTATATCTACTTACCCCCGATGCCTTTTCTTTTCTCCTTTTTCCCTATTTAGTGACCTTATTTTGTTATGTATGTTTTCTAATCCTTTTTGGTTACAGTATCCTGTATATTTTGCTTTTGAAGATGATGACATTGATGCTGTGTTGGCTGATGTCAAGAGGAGTGATGCAACCGGCCAACCTGCTACTGCTACTACTGGCGGGTTAGTTGATCACCTCATCAACGGGATGTGAGAGTTTTAGTTGATGTGCAAATTAACATAGAACATAACAGATTTTTGTGATAGGATGACTTGGGTGCTTTTTGAATATTCTGCATCTTGTCTGTTCCTAGCATTATACAGTCAAACTTGCAAATTTGAATCCCTATATGTTGTCTTTGTTGTTTTCACAACCTGTTGCTGGGACTGGAGTTACAATTAGCTGCCTCTGCTCTCCTTTCAGTTTCTTTTGTAGGACAGGATTAATGAAGAACATATAAAAAAAGAAAGGAAAATGGAAAAACACATAATGAGATTCACATGGTTTTGAGGAGAATTAAGCCTTTAGTAAAATATGGAAATGGAAACACAGGTTGAGGGGACATAGACTGATCTTGACTAGCAGTTTGCATCAAGGTAGGATTCAGATTGCTTAGAAATTTCTGATCTTACAGTTCCATAGAGCCTTTGGTTTAATTAATGCATATATTTTATGAGCCATGTTTAGAATTAATGGCATTTACTCTTGCTCTTGCCTACTTTGTCTGGAGCTTAGAATTTATTTATTGCTTCTGATTTGTCAGTCATAATGTTTTAATAGTTGTTTAGAAACTAAAAAATTTTGCTTCCTGTATTGGTATTAGATCTGTATGGATATCTACTAATGGATGGCCTTGCCAAATGCAGTGTACTTATACATGTATATGCATTTGTCGCCATATATGTGTTAGTATTTTGTTCTGTTAGGAACAATAAAGCTTTGGAGTATGTTTATTGCTGTCAAGATTTCTGATGGCGGTCTTTGCTTGAAAATGTTGCAGATACAAGTTTGTTGTGTCAGCACCAGAACCTAAGAAAATTGCAATTCCCACCATCACAAACATTCAGGTCCCTTTTCAACTTTTTCTCTCATATGTGATAACCAGTTATAATGAAATAAAATATCTTGCAAATGATTGTTTATAATTGATATATCTTTGAATAGTTGAACACAGTATTATATTCAATTTTTCATTTGTCTTTGTCATGGGAAAATAATAGTCATAGGATCTTATTGATCTCCTTCTCATGAAGTGTTACTGCAATGGAAAATATTGGGAACTTATATTCATATGATTTCGTTGCAAAACTTTAACAAAGGACCTAGATTTTGCTTTCAAGAATATATCATTCCCTTGGTATTTGTTGTGTCCCATTTTTTTCATCTTACCTTGACTTTTTTTTTTTTTTATCCCATATCCTAGTTTAGGTAATTTTGTAGTGCCAGCGAGGTTGGCCACTAGAGCCGTTCTGTAGGCAGTCAAAAGTTTCAAACACTTGCTTCTAGCTTTCCCCAGCATGAATAATAACCTGATCCCTGCCACTGCCAACCCATGCTACCACTAAAAATAGCATCATACATGCATTAACGAACACTTTCGGATGAAAATCTGTTGTCTTCAACTTCTATATTTTAATCAATATTATTTTGAAATAACTCAGTGGGCTTTAGCAGCTCTCGGGCAAGAAAAATTAGTAAGATAGTTATGGAACCCACTCTCTTTCTGCCATATTATATCTATAGGCCTGTGAAGAGAAATTCTTACTTACACTTTGTCTACCATTTGGCTATAGGCTAAAAGGAGAACTTTCTTACATCATCAAAGTTCATGTAAATATTTTGTGCTAATGAAATTATTCTATTGGCTTTGACTGATTACACCCATGGGGTGAACATTTGGTTGGTTTAGTTCGAACCAGTGCAGACTGACCTTTTGTAGAAGGAAAGCCAAACCAAATCAAACCAAACGAAATTGTTTATAGGATCAAACCAAACCAAATCTTTAGTTTTTTGGTTTAGACTTACTTTTTGGGTTAAATCAGTTTGGTTTTAAGGTTTTTTGGTTCGGTTTGATCAGTTTTACCAAATTCTACTCAGTCCTATCCACCTATGAATTTCTGAAGCATTAGGTGTAAGCAACTTGAAAGCCTCTCTTACAATATCCATAAGGCTGTTGTTTGATTAAAGCAAAATATTATGTATTTTCCCATGTTTTTATTAACAAATTGGAAGTACTGAAACTTGGACATTATGTACTATTAGTCTAGAAAATGAAGAAGTGTACATATATATTATAACAGAGGGTAAATGCTGAATTGAAATTTTAGCATACACTATATAACAATAAACAGTAGACTTCCTTGTTTGCCAGCAACAAACGTAGTGGAGTCATTCAATCAATTTGAATTGATCCTAAATCTGATTCAAATCCAATGTAGCATCTACTGCTATAATAGAAAACAAATTTATTGACTGGAAGTCAGCCACTGTTTGCATTCATTGTACAGGTAGTCTCAATTGCTGAGAATTGTAGGCTTGTTGATCGTGCTAATGGTGCTTGTTTATGAACAAAGTTCCTTTTAAGTTAGCTACTGTTTCCTCATTCATTCTGTATCTTATCTGGACAACTTTTTCGAAACTATTGAACTACTAAGCTTATTTGTTCTGAATCTTATCTGATCAATCCTTTTAACTGTTGCAGGGATGGTTGCCAGGTTTGAAAGCAGATGGAGATCCAAATCAACTTCCAACCATTGCTGTTGTTGCATCATATGACACATTTGGGACTGCTCCTGTATGTGATTTATTTATTTTCCTTAAATAAATACTTCTATATGCTGTAATCATCAAAAGTTATTTTTGTAGGCATTATCAGTTGGAAGTGATAGCAATGGAAGTGGCGTGGTAGCTCTTCTTGAAATAGCTAGGTTATTTTCTCTTCTCTATTCAAATCCAAGGACAAGAGGAAGGTATAATTTACTTTTTGGGCTAACATCTGGTGGACCTTATAATTACAATGGAACTCAAAAGGTGCTTATCATCCATTGTTAGATTCAACTTTAATTATCTTTTATAGGCGTTTTACATTCATTACCTTTCCTATTACTTTAAATTCTTTGTCCACTTTTATTTATAATAATTCAATCATATCAATGTCTAATCTTCTGTAGTGGCTAAGGAGCTTTGATCAACGGTTACGTGAGAGCATTGACTATGCAATTTGCTTAAATAGTATTGGCTCATGGGATAATGAATTGTGGATTCATGTGTCTAAGCCTCCTGAAAATGCTTATATCAAACAAATTTTTGAAGTAAGTTGATGGAAATTTTAAATGAATAGAGCTTTTCCATTTTCAGAGCTGAGAGCTATTGTTTTTTATGATTTGACATGGAGATTTTTCCAGGGTTTCTCTAGTGTAGCAAAAGAGTTAGGTGTTGAAGTTGGTCTGAAGCACAAGAAAATCAATATTTCAAATCCTAGAGTAAGTTAATCTACCCTGATGATTTTATTTTTGTGTATCAATCCTAATCCTCCCTCTCCCCCTCCCAAGTATTTCTAATTTTCAAGTTACTGTTTAAGAAGAGTCATCTTTATTAATGTGGATGCGTGAAGTTTTTGACTTTGGAAAAGTAGTTAAAACTGAGATGTGATTTTGTTTGAATATAGGGTTTTTGACTCATCAAATGGTAGAGGTAGATAAGAGGTCGCAGCACTCATATTTTCCACTTTGTCTATGAATCCATTACCCTAAATTTCTGAGCTCATATAGAGCTAGTGCGGTGTTAGAGACCACCTTTTTTGTTCTTGACTGATGCTTTGATCCTGTTGCAAGGTTACTGATGTTAATGTACTTGGTGTATGCTTTCTGTTTTACTGATGACATTGCACTCTATTAGAATCTTGATCACTCAGCATGGGCATGTTGCATGTGCCTCAACAAGAAGCATGATCTGTTAGAATAATCATTTTTTACTTGATATGGAAATGCCGTGCATTTACTGCTCTCATTTAGACAAGGTGATATAGCTGTTGACATGCTGTAGGTAGCTTGGGAGCATGAACAGTTTTCAAGACTGAGGGTCACTGCTGCCACCATTTCTGAACTCTCTGTAGCACCAGAAATGTTAGAAAGCACTGGAGGTCTTTCCGATAGCAGGTTCTGCTTTTAACTTGAATCTTTTTCATAGATCCTCTTACTTTCCATGTTTTTCTGAGATATTGGTTTTCTGCACAGAAATTTTGTAAATGAAACTGCAATTATCAGAAGTATCAAGTTAGTTGCTGAGAGTATTGCGGTAAGGTTAACATACCACTGAATGAGTTTACTTCACTAGAATAGATACTTATTCTGATGTTGTACTTGATCGACGAATGCACACACATTTATTGACGTCCATCCCAATGAGGCCATATCAAACTAGAAGCAAGGTCTCAAGGACCAATTTGGTTCCTCTTTGTTTACGTTAATGTGTACATAAAAACTTATTTGTCCTATTATATACTTGAATGTATTGTTCATTTCCTAAATATTCAGATTGGTAAAAAATTCTTTTCTGGCAACTTCTGAAGAAAGTCTAAATGAAATATATTTTCAGTTCATCTTTTAGTTTTAAGATCCCTAATGTGACCTTTTCCTTCTATTGCATTCAGAGACATGTCTACAATTATCAAGGGGAGAAAATCAAAATCTTCGCAGACGATAGTAGTTTGGCTGTTAATCCTGCTTATGTACGGTCATGGTTAGATCTTTTGTCACGAACACCTCGAGTGGCACCGTTCCTTTCAAAGAATGACCCCCTTGTGATGGCATTGAGAAAGGTGACCAATTTTGAAATTATTTTTTTCACCACATCTTTATGGTCTTCTTGGTTTCTGTTATTTCACTAAACATATGGTAATTATTGTTGGTTTTCTCTTGGTTTTCGTTAAAAATATTCCTCTTTGTTCCCAAGTATTTCCACTGCGGATGAAAACTAAATTGAATTTCATTCAGTTACAGCCAACTTGTTTTTCTGTTCAAAGAATGCAATTGAGATTTTTTAATGCAACTGATTTTTTCTTTTTACTTTGCACTAAGCAATTATGCTTGCAAATGCCTGACAAAAGGAGATTGCATTTTTTGTTTTTCTTTTTGACTCTAAGGAAGTGTCTTTGGATTTAATGGTAATTTTGATAATGACATACTGTAGACTGATTTCTGTTTTTGCTGAGTTCTTTAGCATCTTTCATTTATTTTTGGGGAAGGGGCTGTTGGTGTTGTTTGGAGCACTTGGTTCTCGTGTGTTTATGATGTGGAGTTTGCTCAACTTCTTGTGGTTGCTATCAATTGGATGCTATGGCATATGGTGGTTTTGAGGCCTAATGCATTAAATCACTCTGAACTTTATCTCTTGTTGCAATTTTCACCCTATTTTGACCTGTGTCAATTCTACACTAATTGCGACCTTTAGTTGCAATAGCATCCTAAAACTCAATTAATGTTTAAATTTAGCATAAAATATTATTTTATGCAGGACCCACTTAACAGCTTGGGTTAACTTAACCCAAGCTTAGTTTATCAACCTATCTACCAAAACGACTCCATATTAGAAGCGGGGAAAAAACACCTGTCATCTTCCTCTCCTTGTTCACATTCATCTCAGTCTCTCTCTGCAAAGATTAAACTAAGTAAGAAAAACACTAATTTAAATTCTCTAATGGTGATTCTTTCAATAAAAAAAACTCTTCCTTTCTACTAAAATTTGCTATCTAACAATTCTAAACTCTGAACCTTGTTCCAGTCAAAGACTGCTATTCTCAAACAGGCCCACTCTTACTATTCCTTTTTTATATGTTTTCACCTATGGTTACTATTGAAAATCAGAAGTGAATTCAAGTTCACAACTGTGCTTCAAAATTCCCAAAGAATCGAAGACAACCCTTAAGGAAATTCCCAATCTTGGTGACCCAATTATCCTAATCCATCAAAAGTGGCTAATTAATTCTCTGAATGGTTATTACGAAGTGAGCAGCGAAATTTGAAATTAGTGCTCTTGTCCTCAAAAACTTTTCCATGGCTGTGTTAGCGACAGTACAAGAGGTTGTTTAGTTGTCACTTCTTTTATTGTCCTTTAAAGGAAAAAGAAGAATATAAAATTTCTTGAAATAAAATTAAGAGAGCCCTAGATTTTCTGAAGATATGACTGAGAACAAAGACATCGTCTGAGAACAAAGACATCGTTTCATGCATTGTTTTAGGGAGCCTTAAGAAAAGTTAACCATGGAAAGAGTTGGCCCGGAAAAATAATTTTATATGCTAAATTTAAACTTTAAATTTTATTTAGGGTGATATTGCAACGAAAGGTCATAATCGAGGTAAAATTGACATAAAAGTTAAAGTAGGGTGAAATTGCAACAAGATGCAAAGTTCAGGGTGATTTAATGTATTAGGCTGTGGTTTTGATAAATTTGATTAGTAGTGGAGTTCATCTATTTAGGATTCGTGTGTATTAGGCCAGGTATATTTGTCGAATGTTTGGAAGATAGGAAGAATACTAAGCCATAGAATATTGGGATAGCAGAAAAAAGAAACTAACTGTTCTTTTCAACATATTTTTCTAACTTAACTTGATGCATCAACTTATTAACCATTTTCCAGGAACTAGAAGATCATGCTCCTGAAGTAACTGTACAACATGAAGTGCTTGATGGGATCTTCACATTCTATGATTCAACTAAAGCCAAGCTAAACATATATCAGGTTCTACTGTCTCTTCTATCCTTTCTCTGGATCACAATGGTGTTTGTATGTGGCATTTTCATTTGGCTCTTACATGTCTCGATGACAGTGGTGTTTATGAAAGGACATTATTCTTATTAGCCCTAACATTCTGTAGAAAATGACGGCTCAATATATTAGTTAAGAGTAGATTTTGAATTTGGCAGCACCTTCTGTAAACCGTTTTTGTTATAATTTCCAAGCTGCATGCGAATATTAATTTAGGTGTTGGCTTTATGTTTTCCTCTTCACAATTTACTCATAATACTCGATGATGCTGACCCTATGACATTTTTTGTGATAGTGAAATCTAAAAGGAAAAACAGAAAAGCTCCTATATGCATTTTCTCAGCTTCTACTGTTGAATATATGCAAGAATTTTTTCCGTCCCATCTTATTTGGCATTAATGGTAATCAGCTGAAATGTGGTGTTGCAGGTTGCTAGCGTAACATTTGACTTGCTCTTGCTTCTTGTGCTGGGATCGTATTTAATATTGCTTTTCAGCTTTCTTGTCATTACAACTAGGGTATGTACTCTTCTTGTACTGTCAATGCTGATCTTATTTTTTGAACATGGCTTCTTTTCTTCATAAATTGTCATAGAACTGATAGTTGCCTATGTGGTTCAACAGGGTCTTGATGATCTCATAAGCTTATTCCGACGGCCTCCCTCTCGCAAAGTGAAAACAGCTTGATAATTCGAACTGGAGTTGCCCTCCACAGAATTCTCGTTGAAGATTCTCTCTTGTAACTTAGAATTTTATCCCCGTCAGAGAGGAGTTGGGGATCACTAGCAATGTGTTGTTGAGTAGTTGAGAATCATTAGGGATCATTTAAATTTTTGTCCTTGGAAGATTTTTCATAATTTACTGGGGTAGAATGAGACCTTTAACATAGTCGCAAGAAAAATTTTGTTACGATACTGTTTTTTGTTCCCAGCAAAATACCACTGCAAACATTCTTTTCATAATATTTGTATTAATTGGGATGATAGCTTCGTTCTTTATTGCTTTTTAGTACATGGTTAGTTTATATTACGAGATTAGCTAATTGAAAATATAAAGGTACACCCATTGTTAAGAATGCTTAGTACATTTGTCAGCTTTGGAACTAATATCGTTCAATGTTATTATATATTATTATTATCAATAGAAAAATGGTTGCCAAATTCACTGTTTATGGCAAGTGTTTGGCTTCCGTTTTGACAATTATTACCTTATACTGAAGTAAACTAGTAAAGTCATTAGAGTGGCTCTTTTCATTTGGTTTCTCCTTTCAACCAGATAAATCTTTTGGTATAAAAAAAAAAAAAATGTGATTGTGATACCAGACGTGTTAAACCACAATTGGATATAAGGTTTTGGTATTGTTTGCTCTTGTTGGATCTATGTCTATCAGAATGCCTTTAGGCAGTGCGCGATGTAAATAGTGGGTCTATGGCCACGAGCCTATTAGTGAAAAGAAAGAGGGAGAGGTAAACTCAGGTAAAGAGGTATACATGAGAGAGGTAAAGAGGTATGAGATCCTTCAATACGTAGTATTCTAGGGAAAGTATCTTGAAGGGAGGTAATATCAGTGTTTGAAAGAATTTAGTATTTGGCAATCTCAAAAGCTGGAGAAAGTCCTGTAAGAAAGCTCATGAAAACCATTTGCTCTCTCTGGATTTGCTGATATTTGACATCAGTGTTGAAGGGTAATAGGACATTAAATTTCTCGTAAATTTTCTCATGAAATAGGTTAAGGGGATTATCTTACTGACTGGCTTGATAAAATCTTTTGCAGAATTCATACACGCAAAGACCAATTCCCTTTTCTTGAGTGCAAAATTCAAGGTACTCTATCAACTCAATAAATTCACAATGATTAATTTAACTAATCATTTCATTGTTAATAGAATTTCGAATCTCTAGAAATAACTAAGCATCTTCCCTTTATCAACTTTGCCTAGTGTCACCAATTGGTGAATCATTAGTTAGATGATCTTCTTTGTCGACACTTCTCAAATAAATCCTAATTTTCTTACTCTAATCTAAATAATTACCATTAAGCTTATGTTTTGTGATTTTGGTTGTTGCTGGAACCACCTCAGTAATAACAGCTAGCTTTAGATTCAACAGCCATGATTATTAAAATTAAATACTCAATAAAACACAAAAGTGAAGGCACCAAACAATGGTCATAATGAGAAAACTGAGAAAAACCTCACCAGAACGTCATTGCATAAAAAAAGTAACCATTGGAGTAGATTGTTGACACTGAGTCAATGGCACAGAACAAAACTCAGTTGTTAGAAATTGCTTGCTGGCGCGTGGGGTTGAGCAGAAAACTTCTTAGGCCGCGTAAGAGCTAATCGTCGGTAGTTTGGTCACTGCACTTGGTGGAGCGACCGATTGGCTTCCTTGAGTGCCGATTGAAGATGATGGGTTTTTTTCGCAAAGGAATGAAACGAGCTTGGTTCATTTTATTTTGTCAAACCGGTTTTCTCTTATTAAACCCATTCATTAATCCTCAAAGAAGGTGATCCTTTTAGAAAGGGATTAAAAAAACGGCTCTTACTTTGATAAGAGTCTTGATTTGGAGTCGCCACCCTCTTTAGGAAACTATCACGAATTAATTGGTTCTTTAGAATCTTCTAATTCGGTTTTAATTCAGAGATTGGATAAGGGAGTTTGGTACGATATAAACAAGGTGTTAGACACTTGGAATTGCCCGGTTAAGAATCGACCTCCTTCGTTGTCCACTTATTCACAATAATTAATAACATGATTAACTAAAATCGAGATGTAAAACATTTTATGCATTTTGGAAATCATGGCAAACATGCACATTATCTCATACATACAACATAAATTAAATCGTCCAAAGAAAGGGAGAAGGAAAAAAGAATTACAACTAATATCCTAAATATACAATCTACCCAATTAATTCCCCAAGCAATTATTCAACCCACTAACTATTACAAATATACAATAATATGACCCATTAAGGTCCTTTACATTAAGCTTAATAAATAAAAGCAATGAACAAAATTAAAGAAATAATCACAAACACAAAATATACTCATTGATGAAAATTAGATAGCAACCACATTCATTCACAATGATAAAAATGATGAATGTTAATGTTAAGATGTTCTAAGCTAAGGTTAAATGGGTTAGATTTAAGAAAAATTAAAGAACATTAAAGTAAAGTGCATAAAAAGTAAAATACTGGAATTTAAATCACTTGGAAATAAAAGATAGTAAATTAAAAGCATTTATCTAAAGATTTAAACAAGATTAGAGTTCAAAGTCTTGATGTTCATCATGGTGGATGAACAAATACACCCATCACTACCATCTCTCTTGTTGATTATCTAGTCCATAATGAGTCGTTTTCGCGATTCAAAGCGAGATAACTCTCTGCTTGACTCCAAGGAACTTCAAATTGGAACCATTTTATTGATTTTTATTTTCTAGACTTCTGAAATGAAGGTCTGTGCACCACTAGAAGTGGCGTGCGCCACATGTAATGGCGTGTAGACCTTGCCTTGATCAGAAGACTCAGAATAGGATTTTAAGGCTTTTTGACTGGGAAAGGAGTGGCATGCACCATACTTAGTGGCGTAGACCCACTACTTAGTGGCGTGTGCCACTTCTGACGTAGTCAGAAGCTTTCTAGTTGATCACGAATTGGTCTCCCAACCTGTAAAAAGGTGGTGTTTTCAAGACACCAAAAGCAAAAAAAGTCTAATCTGAGTGTTTCTGGGTCTTTTAATCACTAGGTTATGGGTGTTTTTCTCCAAATGATTGGATAAAGACCTTGACCCAAGTGAAAACACAAGTTTTTCCTAGATTCAAAGTTTGAGTTTTGAAAATAGTTTAGTTTCCCTATCACATTTTCTAATGCCCTATTTATAGGCAAATGGGGAAAAGGTGGCCCTTTTTTAAGGCTTAGGTGGTAGGTGCCACTGGTGCGCCCTAAAATTGGGTTGGACCGATTTTTACCAAATTGACCCAGGTGGTATGTAAAACGAGACGGCGCATCGGGGAACATTCCGGCAAACTCGAGGCGCTCTTGGGCCCGATTTCACTGTGAAATCCCTGGAAACTCGAAAAAGTAAAAACGATCAAACAACTCAATTATCTTAGTCATGGACCATCAGTCTAAGAATTAGAGCGATCAGATGTCCCGATTTGATTTTATGCAAAAAGGTTATCATAATTGAGTTTTTTGGGGGAAAAATTGAGCATCTATAGTTTGCCCCTACTTTGATGATATCTTGCTTTTTGAGCAAGGTGTCGTCAAAGTGCAAAGTAGATGCGAAAGTAAAACACACTTACCTGATGGTTGTTGAATTGCTGTGTCTTGTCGAGACAAGGCGAGTGTCCTTTTAGACGGATTTGCATTCTTTGAACAGCTTGAATGTAGAAAGTGTGCCATCGGGGTGGCTTTGTTGATGTAGAATGCCATTTTGGCGGTGTTTGGCAGGTGAATTGCATCATGATGCTTGATGTCTTTTGTGTGTGACTGCGTCATTTTGGCGGTTTTGCTGAAATGCGTAACTTTGGATGAGTGCGTTCTTTGAACATCTTAAACTGAAGGGAAATGCCATTTTCGGCGATTCAATCAGGAGGTGTGCCACCAAAGGACGATTTAATCTAAAATGAATCACTTTCGATGGGTAGGTTCTTTGAATAGCTTGAACTGAAGGAAAACGCTAGTTTCGACAATCTGGACAGTGGTGGTGCACTAGCTGGGATGACTTAATCTGAAATGTGCCAGTTTGGGCGGGTGTCACTTTGGACATGTAGAGTGGAGGAGTTGCGCCATTATGATGGTCGACGACTTCTGCGGATGACTGCGCCATTTTGGCGGCTTTGCTAAAATGCGTCACTTTGACTTGCTGTCACTTTGGACAAGTGCCTTCTTTGAATGACTTAAATTGAAGGGAAACGCTAGTTTCGACGATCCGGATAGTGGGTGCGCCACCTGGGATGGCTTGATATGAAATGTAGCATTTTAGGTGGGTGCATTCTTTGAACAGTTTGATTGAATTGCATCACTTTAGACGAATTTGCAAAAAAGTAACTTCCTCTAACAGAAATGAAGGCGTTTGGCCAGTTAAGGTTAGTAATAAATTTCGTGATTATGCCCAAAAATAAGTGACTTTGCACTAAAATATGAAATGCATGACTTCGCGTGAATTTTTGTGAAATTGCATTACTTTGCATGAATTATTATGAAATTGCTTGACTTTGCATGAATTTTTGTGAATTTGTGTAAATTTATTGAAAATTGCACCGTGGCACTCATAATGAGAAAAAATTTTACCTGTTGGCCTAGAATCTTACCTGTGACTAGCAGTGATACCCCTACTTAGATGGTGGCCGAGGTGGGTTGCCGGCTAAGTATAAGAGTTGGTCGCTATAAATGGGCTCAAGCTCAAATTGGGCCCAAGGGGCCAAAAGCTTATAAATAGGTGAAAGAGAACCATTTAGGCTTCACCTTCTCTGTCAAGCACAATGGCAGTTGAAAAATGTCAGCGACTGGATTCCCAGAGGTGTTGTGATTGATCCCGTGACTCGGGTACTGACCCATGTCAAAATGTTCAAGGTGTATTTCCTTTGAGTAATGGTGATACCACAATGGGATCTTGCTACTTCAAGGCCTAAAACATACTTCAAAGCACCTAAGTCTTTGATCTTGAAAGTCTGATCAAGTTTGGCCTGAAAAAAAGTTAATTTCATCAAGATTATTGCTTGCCAATACGATATCATCAACATACACTAGTAAAATAGTTATTGAGCCATGAGAGTGTTTGACAAGTAAGGAAAATCTGCTTGTGACTGAAATAGATGAGGACGATTTTCTTTTTTCAATGACTAAAGAAACTAAAGACAGGCTTGGTTTATTTTAATTTATGAAAATTGTTTTTCTTTTTATTAAAACTGTTTTAATGTCCTCATGTAGGCAACCTTATCTGAAAAATGGATTTTTTTAGAGAGAAAATGACTCTTTGTCACGACCCATTTCCGTGGGCTAGACCGGCACTAGGACCTGGGTGGACTTAAGGCCCCCGAAGCCCGTAGTAAGCCTAACTTATTTAAATCTCACATTCTATTTATAATTATGGATTCAAGCCCATTAACTTATTTCACATATGTATCCAAAATACAGTTCATATATTTAACACTCTTTAGTAAGAGCCTAATTTGGAGTCGACACCCTCTTTTTGGAAAATATCACAAATTAATTATTTTTTTTTAGAAATAATTAATTTGGTTTTAAGAAGAGACTAAGTAAGGGAGTTAGATATGGTCACGAGAAGGTATTAGATACCCGAACTGCCCGGTTAGAAACCAACCTCCTTCGTTGTCCATTCATTCACAATTTTGATAATATGACTAACTTTAATTGAGATCTAAAACATGTTTTTATTCATTTTTATGAAAACATGGCAAGCAAGCACATTGATGTCCAAACATGGCATGTTAATCAAGTAAAGAAAGGGAGGGAGAAGAAAAGAGTACAACCCATCACCTAATTTACAATCTATCCTATAACCCATTAAAATTTTCCAACCCATAAATAATACAATCAAGCAATTAATAGGACCTATCAAGTTCCTTTACATAATGCCCAAATAACATGAAAGCAATAAATACTAAAAGAAGCAAAACACAAGTAAAAATACTAACATTCACAGAACATTAATCACAACAACATTCAATCTTACAATTAATATAATGGTAATGTGAATGTTAGAATGGTTAAATGATCAAATCTAAAGTTAGGGGGTCAGCACAATAATAAATAAGATACATAAACATAAAATGCTTAAAAATGTAAATGACAGGAATTTAAAGTGCATAAAAGTAAAATATAGTAAATTAAAAAGCATTATTTAAAAGTTAATACAAGATTTAGGTTCAAGACTTTAATGTTCATCATGGGTGATGAATAAACATGACTATCACCACCTATTTCTTGTTTTTTATTTTGTTATTGGGAAAATAGATTAGTTTTAATTGCAATCTAAGTGAGGATATGCGTTTTTTGATTTTTCTATAAAGGTATAGAAAGAATCGGATCGAACAGGCTTAGCTAATTTATTTAATAACTCGGTTTTCTTCATTTAACCCACTCGTTAATCCTCGAAAAAAGTTCTCTTACTTTGGTAAGAATTTTATTTTTGGAGTCGCCACCCTTATTAGAAAAAATTCTTGAATTAGTCGATTCTTTGGAAACAACTAACTCAGTTTTAAACTAGAGACGGGGTCCGGGAGTTAGGTATGATATGGGAAGGTGTTAGGTACCCATATCGCCCGGTTAAACCAGCCTCCTAGTTCCCTAATGATTCACAACGACTTCATAACACAATTAATTAAAAAATGAGATGCAAAATAATTTTGATGCAATTTTGGAAAACATGTCAATCAAGCATTTTAATGGAACTTAAAATTAAATATCCAAATGTTTGATTGAAGAGGAAAACATTTCCTCCTCCTATTCCTAAGAGTGGCTGAACCTACTAAGGTTAAGAGCCTTAAGTTTTTCTTATTCTTTTTGCTAGCTTATGTTCTTTATATGATGCTAGATAGGTATTTGACATGTGGTATAAATTCCTATGTCAAATCTTTAGTCTTTCATGAGTTTTCTATGACAAATGTATGACAAGTTTAAGGATTTTTGCATGATAGAGATTAATTAGTTGAATTGGTCAACTGTATGTATGTTAATAAGAATAAATACATGGTATTATGCTAGATAGGAAGTTAATTTGCCCAAGTAGACCAAGCATGATACTTTCTCCACTTATGCCATAACATAGGAAAAGTCACCTTTTTAGGAATATGATATGCCTTAAAATGATAATATGCTTTGTTCTTATGGTAAATCAAATATGTGTGTGAATTGGATGAAATGCTAAGTTAAACATTGAGGAATGAGAAATTTCCTATGTCTTGAATTATGAAAATATTGGGATTTTGCATCAAAGTGTGCATGTTTGACCTATGGATATGCTCATGTATATAAAGGATGCTTTAAATGGAATCTTTTGATTGATATATGTTTTAAAATGTTATAAGTGACTTTTGTGATAAAAATTTTCTACGTTAAGTAATTGTGCTAAAGTATGGAATTTTCATGAATTACTTAAATTTTAAACTAAGCTTACATTATAATTTCAAGAAGACTAAAGAAAAAAAAGTTTTATAAGAAGTGTTATGAATTAATATGTTTTTGTGCTCAAGTGTACTTGGTGTGAACTTGATGTGTGATTTGATTAATTACATAAGAAGAGCATGCTCAGCATGGATCATATGCTAGGCACGTGGATGTCTTATGTTAGAGCGAACTCGCTCCATATATTATGATAGGCTCTTGAAGCCCCTATGATTATGTTGGCACATAAGGCCATTATGAATAAGTTATGAAATCTTATCCACTCCAT
Source organism: Jatropha curcas (assembly GCF_041381405.1). NCBI lineage: Eukaryota > Viridiplantae > Streptophyta > Magnoliopsida > Malpighiales > Euphorbiaceae > Jatropha > Jatropha curcas. Next base: position 11,689,305 of record NC_143151.1, on the reverse strand, counting down.
CTTCTCCTAAGTGTATGAGAGCCTCTTAAAAAAAAATGGTTTCAAAATTAAATTAATTAATAAGATGATGTTATATATATTTTGATCTTTGTTTTTGGAATATGTGTGACTATGTTATTAATTTATATGAAAAGCATCTTTAAGGGTGAAATAAACATCAAGAGTAATGAATGTGAGATGTGATATAATGATAATTATAGTTGCTAATGATGTAAGTAAAATATGAAATATGCCATGAATGTGAAATCATGCTTTGTTATCCAAGTATTTTTTTTTTATAAAATGAAACTCCTTTAAAAATTTTTTGTTTAAGTATGTTGTCATCACACATTGGTAAGTATGTGTTTTATGAGCACCACTGAGTTTTATACTCAGCGCGTTGATTTTTATCACGCGTAGGTTAAAGATCGTGGTTGCTGCTCGAAAACCAGAGGAGTAGCATCAGAGCAGAAGATATTATTTTGGTAGTGGTAGGATTAGTTTTATGTAATTAAGAATTATGTCATGTATAATTATTATCTATTTTGAGATTATGTTATTCGAATTATAACTTAAGCATGTTATTATATATTATTTTGGTGTATATATTTGGAGTTAAGTATGTGACTTATTTAATGATTGAATATTAAATATTTTCTAAGTTAGTTGGCATTGTTGGATTATTAGGACTTGTTATATAAATGAATGAATTTAGTTTGATGATTATTATGATGCTAATTAGGAATAACATGGTTAAGAAGTTATAGAAGTGTTGTTGTGTTGTATTGATTATTGGAGATTGATGGGGGTTTGGAATTTGAATTTGGGAGTGTTTTGTATTTACATGTTTGGCGAGCTCAGTTTTTAGGGGAAACTCTTGCAGCTTTTCTGTAGGATTTTTCCAAATCATTTTTTTTTAAAATTTACTTGCTAAACTTGTGAATACTAAATCACTTCTAATTCATAACCTGATAATATGATTTATATGTTAGTTAGGATGGTGCCTCCGGCACCAAATGTGGCTCCCATTGTTTTGTCTCTCGGGACTGGGGGGTGGGTGTTACATTTAGTGGTATCAGAGCATAGGTCTAGGCGATTCTAGGACTATATAATATAGGAATTTATCTGCTTTGAAGTGAGAGTATAAGTAGTTTAAGTTAAATACATGCGATATTGGTCTGGTTTGGAACTTCTCTCTAATGCGAACCTTTTGGTCTTTGTAGGAGTCTAGTGATGTCTCAGCACCCTTCTGATGAGAAGGTGGATAGCTATGCCCCTCTTGGTGGTAGTATTCCTGCTGGTGGTGCCGCTGGTGGTGTTTAAGGTTTGGATGCAGCGCGCGCCTTGAGGGTGAGGCAGGCTACTACAGGTCCTGTGGCGCCTAATCAGGATATACTTGTTCAGTAGTTAGTTGCTACTTTGAGGTAGGTAGCGGGAGTTGTTCCCCAGGCTTTGGACGTTCTAGCTCCTATTCTAGTTCGTCCTCCTATAGAGAAATTGAGGAAGTATGATGCTTTTGAGTTTATGGATAAGAAAGATGATATGGCTTTCACGGCGGAGTATTGGCTTCAGTCTTTGGAGAGGATATTAGAGCAAATGCAGTTTTCCCCTCAGGACAGTTTAGTGTATGCCACTTCCTTGTTGAAGGAAGAGGCTTATCAGTGGTGGGAGACTGTGTCTCGGGCAGTCAATACTGAGGAGAGGACCTGGGATTTCTTCTTTTCTGAGTTTAGACAGAACTATATTGGAGAGCATTATTGATCAACGTAAGGCTGAGTTTCTAGAGCTTAAGGCAGGATGACTGTATCAGAGTATGAGCGAGAGTTTATCTACTTGAGTATGTATGTCTCTGATTTGATTCCTTCTGAGTTGGATTGGTGCAAGCGCTTCAGGAAAGGCTTGAATGATGAGTATAGGATACATTTGGTTGCTCATCCCCACATTTCATTAGCTTCCCTAATGGAGGCTGCTCTAGAGCTTGAGGAGGTTAGGACTGAGCAGCAGGCCAGCAGACAGCGAGGTCAGCAGGGTCAGCATAAGAGGTTTTAGGGAGTAGTATTTGGTCAGACTTTTGGGGTTTAGTCAGGCAGTAAGAGACACAGAGGTGCACATTAGTCTGGGTTTAGATCGGGTCAGTGGCATGGGCAGGGTACATATGCTAGATCAGCTCCACAAACTACATCTATTGCTAGTGGTGGAGGTACTACGTGGACTGACATACCAGCATGTACTCAGTGTGGTAGGAGGCATGTTGGGGGTTTGTAGGAGGTTTCCTAGAGCATGCTTTCGATGTGGGTCCATAGAGCATATAATCCGAGATTGTCATATGGCTCCGATTGGTTCAGCTCAATAGACTGGGAGGTCAGCTCCCTTTGTTCTAAGAGGCAAAGGTAGAGGTCATTGTGATACAATAGGCACTAGGAGTCAGAGACCGGCTTTTGAGACAGTGGACAGGCCTGAGTCCAGAGCACCTGCCAGAGCATATACCATTCGGACTAGAGAGGAGAAAGATGCACTAGACGTCATAGTCGATATATTCTGTATCTTTGACACCCTTGTACATGCTTTGATTGATCTTGGCTCTACGCATTCATATTTGTGCATACATATGGGTAGTTGGGTAATATGCATGCTGACATGTTAGAGCATAGTATCGAGGTCACTAATCCCTTGGGTTATAGTGTGGTAGTTAATCGGGTGTATAAGGATTTTCCATTAGTAATTCATGGCTATATGTTTCTGGGAGACTTGATAAAGTTGCCTTTCCAGGAGTTTGATGTGATTTGGGGTATGGATTGGTTATCTAGACATGGAGTTATAGTTGATTGTAGACTTAAGAGGATTACACTCTAGACTTCGTTTGGTGAGGAGATCGTAGTTGTGGGTGAGAGGTCGGATTACCTCTCTAATGTTATTTCTGCTTCTACTGCTAGAACATTGATCAAGCATGATTGTGAGGCATTCTTAGCTTGTGTACTTGATCCAGAGTCGAAATCTCGTAATGTGCATGATATACCCACAATATGTGATTTTCTGGATGTATTACCTGAGGAGTTGCCTAGTTTACCTCCCGAGAGAGGTTGAGTTTAGTATTGAGATTTTGCCCGGTACCGCTCCGATATCCATTACTCCATATCGGATGGCACCTATTGAGTTGAGAGAGTTGAAGATTTAGATTCAGGAGTTGCTTCAAAAGGGTTTCATTCGTCCTAGTGTATCTCCGTGGGGTGCTCCAGTGTTGTTTGTAAAGAAGAAGGATGGATCCCTGAGACTATGTATTGACTACGGACAACTTAACAAAGTTACTGTGAAGAACCAGTATCTATTGCCTTGGATAGATGATCCGTTTGATCGATTGAGAAGAGCTAGCGTGTGCCCAAAGATAGATCTTAGATTGAGTTATTATTAGTTGGGGGTTAAGGAATCAGATGTACCTAAGACTGCTTTCAGGACACGTTATGGTCACTACGAGTTTTTGGTGATGCCATTTGGTCTGACTAATGCTCCTGCAGTCTTCATGGATTTGATGAATTGGATCTTTCATCCTTACTTCGATCAATTTGTGGTTGTGTTCATCAATGACATCTTAGTGTATTCTCAGACTAGAGAGGACCATGATCACCATTTGAGGATTGTACTCAGATATTGAGAGAGAGGCAGTTGTATGCTAAGTTGAGTAAGTGTGAATTTTGGTTATCTGAAATTGCTTTCCTGGATCATATCATTTCTGCTGGGGGTATTAGAGTTGATCCGAAGAAGATTGAGGCAGTACTTGAATGGAAGCCACCTAAGAATGTTACAAAAATTTGAAGTTTCTTAGGATTGCCTGGTTATTATAAAAGATTTGTCGAGGGATTTTCTCTCATTACGGCCCCTTTGACTAGACTTCTTCGAAAAGATGTCAGATTTGAGTGGACTGATAAATGTCAAAGTAGTTGTGAGAAGCTTAAACCGATGCTTACTGGGGCTCTAGTGTTGACACAGCCAATTTCGAGTAGACCGTATGATGTGTATAGTGATGCTTCACATAACTGATTAGGTTATGGCCTTATTCACATAAGTAATGGAGAACACACAAAAGCTTTGGAATATTATTTTCGGGTAGTAGCACGAAACCCTTTTTACCACAAGCTTTAAATAATATGGCCGTGATCTATCATTACGTGCGACTATCTCCACTATAGAAAGAAAAAAGAATAGAAAAGAAAAATGGAATAGGCTTTCTATATATGCATCGTCCAAAACAACGATTTTTATTAGATTTAGTAAAGAAAACAACTTCATAGAAGTCAAAATATGAAGAAAAAAATGTCTAGATACTTTATTCTATGGATAAAGGATCTAATTGATAGAGGAAGCATCGTAAAGATCAATTAGCAAGATTTTTGGTTGATACAATAAGAACTGCTTACTTATGTCATAATATGAGACAAAAGTTAGGAATAAACTTATGTAACAAAGTTGATCTCATAAAGTATTGAGCAGTGGTGTAGTATTAGATCCCAAAGAGAGTAAGTCTTTCTTTTAAGGGAAGGGCTTTTTAAAAGATTCTATATATATTTATATATAAAAATAGAAAAAGAAAAATAGAAAACTGGGATAGTTACCTTTCAAAAATTCTAACAATAGTAGAACGCATACACTTTATTCTTTTGAAGGTGAGAGAAAAGATAAAACTGATCATTAATCAAAATTCAAGTTTGAAACTCATCTAATTAACCTTTTTTGGTTAACTCGGGAAAAAATAAAAAATGGGACATTAAAAGAATTGACTGCTAAGCCGGATGAGGTAGGAAACTCTCAAGTACAGTTCTAATGGAAGGAATTTGCTCGCCTATTCTGACTGAGGGGAACAGGCCATTTAGCAGGGAGATTCTGAAATTGTGGAGGCTTGGTTCGATCAAGCCGCGGAGTATTGGAAACAAGCTATAGCGCTTACTCCCGGAAATTATATTGAAGCGCAAAATTGGTTGAAGATCACAAGGCGTTTCGAATATGAGAAGAGCGCTCTCTTTGTATTTATTATTTGTATTTATTATTTAATTATTTATCCTATTTATTATTTAGTATAATTTATTTATTTAGTAGTATAATTTATTATTTGGTATATTATTTAGTATTTTCTTTTTTTTACTATTTTTTTACTATTTGTTATATTTTTTATAACAAATTTTTTATAATTAATTATTTGATATCCCTATCGGCAGATCCTTTCTTTGGGAAGAACTAATCAAAGAATTTGGTGAATTTCATTATACCCCTTCGAATTCTAAAATCGTCCCTTTTCGTTGGTATTTCATAGGAATAAACGATACACAGATATAACTAGTAGAGAATGTATACTTTCTATTTTTTTTTCTTTTCTGATATTAAATATTAAAACGAATAAAAGATACCTTTGAATGCCTAAATATAGAATAGATCCCGACATGTCTCTTAGTAATGATGAATGACCTCTCACCTGATTTGGAATAGAGTAATAGTAATATGTTCTATGTAAAGTAACACATAAGTAAAACATAAAGTAGTCTCTACTAGAAACTTAATTTTAATTAAGATAGGAATACACAAGGTTGCAAGGTTGCATAAAAAATTGTTTTTGCATTAATTCAAAGCCTAGAAAGGTCTGTTAAGCGCCTCATGCCAATGTCATAATAGTCCGAACACTTGCCCTGGATAGACTTCTAGATCATATTTGCTCTAGTGAATAACTAATGAAACTAGATAAATGGGAGATAGAAGAGAAAGAAACTAATTATAAGCATCTCTCATAGGTTCACTAATACTTGACTTGACTGTTGGAAGGTCTCTTTATATGTGTTGTTCGGAAAGAGGAGAACTCAATGATTATTCGTTCGCCAGAACCAGAAGTCAAAATTTTGGTGGATAGGGATCCCTTCAAAACTTCCTTCGAGGAATGGGCCAGCCCCGATCATTTCTCAAGAATAATAGCTAAGGGACCTGATACTACCACTTGGATCTGGAACCTACATGCTGATGCTCACGATTTCGATAGCCATACCAGTGATTTGGAGGAGATTTCTTGAAAAGTATTTAGTGCTCATTTCGACCAACTCTCCATCACCTTTTTTTGGCTGAGTGGCATGTATTTCCACGGTGCTCATTTTTCCAATTATGAAGCATGGCTAAGTGATCCTACTCACATTGGACCTAGCGTCCAAGTGGTTTGGCTGATAGTGGGTCAATAAATATTGAATGGTGATGTGGGGGGGGGGGGGAATAACCTTCGATTCTTTTCAGCTTTGGAGAGCATCTGGAATAACTAATGAATTACAACTGTATTGTACTGCAATTGGTGCATTGGTCTTTATAACTTTAATGCTTTTTGCTAGTTGGTTCCATTATCACAAAGCTGCTCCAAAATTAGCTTGGTTCCAAGATGTAGAATCTATATTGAATTACCATTTAGCGGGACTATTAGGACTCGGGTCTCTTTCTTGAGTGGGACATCAAGTACATGTATCTTTACCAATTAACCAATGATAGCCTCGCAAAGCGGGAAAATTTGTTAAGTTATAATCGCATGATTTGCATGGTTGCGTGTTTGTTTTTGTACATTTTAGGTTTTCTTGTGTTGTTTTTGGTTTAAAGTTGTTTTAGGAATGAATTTGAACAAAGGATTGGAAAATGCTTGTTTTTAAGAAGAAAAGAATAAAAAGAAAATCATTTATTTCATATTGATTTATATGTTACCACATGTGTTTAGAGAATCATTTATTTCATATTACACGTTTTGCTACAGAAAAAGAAAATCTATTGCATGCTCAATTCTTCTAAGTATTCTACTATATCTTTATCAATAGAATTAAGTAGTATATTTAATTAAAGTTTAAATAGGATCATATTTTAATCATTTCATGTTTTATTACTGTAAACATAAGTGTTAAGAATAAGTAGTAAGTGGACATAACCTGTTCCTCATGGGTTCGATCTTTTTATTACTACGTTGTGATCCGTATACTTGCGGCTAATCAAGGGTGCAACAACCAATTTCTAAACGCTGGGGTGTATCCTAAGGAAATCTCCCTTCCTCATGAATTTATCTTGAATCGAGATCTTTTGGCTCAACTTTATCCTAGTTTTGCTGAGGGAGCAACCCCATTTTTCACATTGAATTGGTCAAAATATTCGAAATTTCTTACTTTTCGTGAAGGATTAGATCTAGTGACTGGGGGTTTATGGCTGAGCGATATTGGATACCATCATTTAGCTATTGGAATTCTTTTCATGATAGCGGGTCAAATGTATAAGACTAACTGGGGCATTAGTCATGGTATAAAAGATATTTTAGAGGCTCATAAAGGTCCATTTGCAGGTTAGGGCCATAAGGGCCTATATGAGATCCTAACAACATCATGGCATGCTCAATTATCTCTTAACCTAGTTATGTTAGGTTCTTTAACCATTGTTCTAGCTCACTATATGTATTCCATGTCCCCTTATCCATATTTAGCTACTGACTATGGTACGCAATTGTCATTGTTCACACATCACATGTGGATTTGTTGATTTCTCATAGTTGCTGCTGCTGCACATGCAACCATTTTTATGGTAAGAGACTATGATCCAACTACTCTCAACGATCTATTGGATCATGTTCTTAGGCATCGCGATGCAATCATATCACATCTCAACTGGGTATGTATTTTTTTAGGTTTTCATAGTCTTGGTTTATATATTCATAATGATACCATGAGTGCTTTAGGGCGCCCTCAAGATATGTTTCCGATACTACTATACAATTACAACCCATCTTTGCTCAATGGATACAAAACACCCATTCTTTAGCACCTGGTGCAACGACCATTTTTACTTGGGGGGTGGTGATTTAGTGCTAGTGGGTGGCAAGGTTGTTTTGTTACAGATTCCATTAGGAATCGCAGATTTTTTGGCACATCACATTCATGCATTTACAATTCATGTGATGGTATTGATACTTCTGAAAGGAGTTCTATTTGCCCGTAGCTTTCGTTTGATACCGGATAAAGCAAATCTTGGTTTTCATTTCCCTTGTGATGGGCCTGGAAGAGGGGGAACATGTCAAGTATCCGCTTGGGATCATGTCTTCTTAGGGTTATTTTAGATGTACAATTCAATTTCGGTCATAATATTCCATTTCAGTTGGACAATGCACTCAGATGTTTAGGGTAGTATAAGTGATCAAGGGGTGGTAACTCATATCACGGGAGGACACTTTGCACAGAGTTCCATTACTATTAATGGATGGCTTCGCGATTTCTTATGGACACAAGCATCCTAGGTAATTCAGCCTTATTGTTCTTCATTATCTGCATATGGCCTTTTTTTCCTATGTGCTCATTTTGTATGGGCTTTTAGTTTAATGTTTCTATTCAGAGGTCGTGGTTATTGGCAAGAACTTATTGAATCAATCGTTTGGGTTCATAATAAATTAACAGTTGCTCCTGCTACTCAGCCTAAAGCCTTGAGCATTATACAAGGACGTGTTGTAGGAGTAACCCATTACCTTTCGGGTAGAATTGCCACAACATGAGCGTTAGCAAGAATTATTGCAGTAGGATAATGGCTAAGAGGATTTGAAAGGCATTATGACATTAAGATTTCCAAGGTTTAGCCAAGGCTAAGCTCAGGACCCCACGACTGGTCGTATTTTGTTTGGTATTGCTACCGTACATGAATTCGAGAGTCATGATAATATTACGGAGGAACGACTTTATTATAATATTTTTGCTTCTGACTTTGGATAATTAGCAATAATTTTTCTGTGGACTTCCGAAAATCTCTTTCATGTAGCTTGGCAAGGAAACTTTGAAGCATGGGTATAGGACCCTTTACACGTAAGACTTATTGCTCATGCAATTTGGGATCCTCATTTTGGCGAAATGGCCGTGGAAGCTTTTACTCAAGGGGGCGCCCTTGGCCCAGTGAATATTGCTTATTCTAGTGTTTATCAATAGTGGTATACAATCGGTTTACATACTAACGAAGATCTTTATATTGGAGTTCTTTTTCTATTATTCTTTCTGCCCTAGCCTTATTAGGGGGTTGGTTACACCTACAACCGAAATGGAAACCGAGCGTTTCGTGGTTTAGAAACACCGAATCTCATCTCAATCATCATTTGTCGGGACTATTCGGAGTAAGCTCTGTAGCTTGGCAATGACATTTAGTCCATGTCGTTATTCCTGGTTCCAGGGGCGAATACGTTCGATGGAATAATTTCTTAGATGTATTACCACATCCCCAAGGATTAGGCCCCCTTTTTATAGGTCAGTGGAATCTTTATGCTTAAAATCTCAATTCAGGTAGTCATTTATTTGGCACCTCCCAATGATTAGGAACTGCCATTCTAACCCTTCTCAAGGGGTTCCATCCACAAACACAAAGTTTATGGCTGACCGATATTGCATACCATCATTTAGCTATTGCACTTATTTTTTTCGTTGCCGGTCATATGTATAGAACTAACTTCGGGATTGGGCACAGTATAAAAGATCTTTTAGAAGCACATATCCCCCCCGGGTGGCGATTGTGGAGTGGACATAAGGGTCTTTATGACACAATCAACAATTCGCTTCATTTTCAATTAGGCCTTGCTCTAGCTTCTTTAGGAGTTATTACTTCCTTAGTAGCTCAACACATGTACTCACTACCTGCTTATGCGTTCATAGCGCAAGACTTTACTACTCAAGCTATGTTATATACTCATCACCAATACATCGCAGGATTCATCATAACAGGAGCTTTTGTTCGTGGAGCTATAGTTTTTATTAGAGATTACAATCCAAAACAGAGAATAATGTATTGGCAAGAAGTTAGACCATAAAGAAGCTATCATATCCCATTTAAGTTGGGCTAGCCTCTTTCTCGGATTCCATACTTTTGGACTTTATGTTCACAATGATGTTATGCTTGCTTTTGGCACTCCAGAGAAACGAATCTTGATCGAACCCATATTTGCCCAATGGATACAATCTGCTCACGGTAAAACTTCATATGATTCGACGTACTTTTATCTTCAACGAATAGTGCAGCCTCTAATGCAGGTCGAAGCATGTGGTTGCCCGGCTGGTTAAATGCTGTTAATGAAAATATTAATTCATTATTCTTAATAATAGGGCCTGGAGACTTCTTGGTTCATCATGCTATTGCTCTAGGTTTACATACAACCACATTAATCTTAGTAAAAGGTGCTTTAGATGCATGTGGTTCGAAGTTAATGCCAGATAAAAAGGATTTTGGTTATAGTTTTCCTTGCGATAGTCCAGGACGCGATGGTACTTATGATATTTTGGCTTGGGACGCATTTTATTTGGTGGTTTTCTGGATGTTAAATACCATTGGATGGGTTACTTTTTATTGGTATGAAAGCTCATCACATTATGGCAAGGTAATGTTTCACAGTTTAATGAATCTTCCACTTATTTGATGGGATGGTTAAGAGATTATCTATGGTTAAACTCTTCACAACTTATCAATGGATATAACCCTTTTGGTATGAATAGCTTATCGATCTGGGTGTGGATGTTCTTATTTGGACATCTTGTTTGGTCTACTAAGCAAGATTGGGGGGATTAGCCCACTTTTCTGTAGGTTATATCTTCACTTATGTGGCTTTCTTGATTGCCTCTACATCAGGTAAATTTGGTTGATTATTTTTTTTGCTGTATCCACGAAAAAATCATTTATTTCGCTGGATAAGACGCTATATGGGTCATAGTGAACAAATTAACTAAGTTAGCACACTTTCTTCCTTTAGGACCTACTTCACCATGGAGCAATATGCAGAGCTTTATATAGATGAGATAGTGAAATTGCATGGGGTTCCCTATTCCATCATTTCAGGTAGAGATCCGAGATTTACTTCTAGGTTTTGGAAGAAGCCACATGAGGCCCTGGGTACCAAGTTCAATTTTAGCACAGCTTTTCATCCTCAAATAGATGGTCAGTCAGAGTGGGTTATTCAAATTTTGGAGGATATGTTGAGAACTTGTGTCATTGAGTTTGAGGGTAGTTGGGAGAAGTACATTTGACTTGTGGAATTCGCCTACAATAACAGTTATCAGTCGAGCATTTGGGTGGCTCCTTTTAAAGCTCTACATGGTAGGAGATGTAGCACTCCACTATGTTGGTTAGAGTTTTGTGAGGGCAAGATTGAAGGTTCGGATTTGATTCGGGATACAGAGGATAAAGTTAGAATTATTAGAGATATATTGAAAGCAGCTTCAGATCATCAGAAGTCTTATGCAGACTTGAAGAGGAGAGATATAGAGTATGCAGTGGGAGATAAGATTTTTCTTAAGGTATCTCCGTGGAAGAAGGTATTGAGATTTGGAAGAAAGGGTAAGCTCAGTCTTAGGTCCATTAGTCCATACGAGATCATTGAGCGTGTGGGTCTATTGGCTTATAGACTTTACCACCAGACCTAGATAGGATACATAATGTCTTACACGTGTCTATGTTGAGGAGGTATCGATCGACCCATCGCATGTGATATCAGTTTAGTTTGTGACTATAGAGCCAGATTTGACTTATGAAAAGGAACCAGTAAGGATACTTGCCAGAGAGATTAAGGAACTAAGGAATAAGAGAATTCCTCTAGTAAAGGTCATTTGGAGAAATCATAAGACCAAGGAAGCTACTTGGGAAAGCGAAGACATTATGAGACAGCTGCATCCTCAGTTGTTTACTTCAGGTGAATTTCGAGGATGAAATTCTTTAGGGGGGGAGCTGTAACACCCTATTTTTTGTATCTGAAATAGTAGTTTAACGATCTGTGAATAGTACCACCGCTCTGTGAATAGTACCATCGCTCTATGAATAGTACCACCGATCCAGGAATCGGTATTATTTCGGTCCAAAAAGATTACTATTTATATTTAATATTTTATTTTAGATTTTTGGAGCATGCATACATGGTTTTTATGGGTAGAAAATGAGTAATTAATTTATTAGGAGAATTTAGATAATTAGTGAATAGTGAATTATGGTGTTTTATTAATTAAGGAAATTTGAGAAATTATTTTTATGAGTAAATTTAAGAATTTTGTAGAGATAAATAATATTTAGAAGGAATTTAATTGGAGAATATTTTTAGCCATTGGATGAACATACCATTGACTTAATCTTAACCATCCAAATATCACTTCTTAAGGAAGTAGTTATAAAAGACCAAAATAACCTTAATGACTTTTAAAGTCAACACTTTCCACCTAGCAACCACTTTCTTTTCTCTCATTCTTCTCTTCTTCTCCCATTTTGGCTTCCTCATATTCCTCTCCTTCTCTTTGTTTTTTTTCTTTTTTTTTTCATTTCCTACTCACTAAAAACACTAATTCCAATTCATTAGACCTTAATTAAGTAATTAATCTTGGAGATTTAAGCTTGGGTAGTGATATTTGGTGATTATTTTCAAGGGAATTTAGAGATTTTTCTACTTAGTCAAGTAAGTGTTTTGATGTTTTTCTTTCTAATTTTTGGGTTTTAATTTCTCTTTCAGCATTTCCATGTCCATTCATGCTCCAATTCTTCTTTTATTTGTCTTCTTGGTTTTGATTTTTGATTTTCTATTTATGTAGAGGTTGTGGAACCCTCTACCAAAGAGAAAGGCAAAGCTAAGGCCTATAGAACTTTTGTTTAAGCTTCAAGAAGCTTAAATTGAGGTTTGTTCTCATAAACACACTTCCTTTATTTTTATTTTGAAATTTGAATTTCTGGCCTATTAAGAGAAATTTGGGGTTTATGTTGAAATTGGTTATACGAGAATTGAATGCTAAAGTGTGTTCTTGGGTGCTATTTAAGCATGATTATATGTTTGATTGAAGAGGAAAACATTTCGTCCTCCTATTCCTAAGAGTGGCCGAACCTACTAAGGTTAAGAGCCTTATGTTTTTCTTATCCTATTTTCTTGCTTATGTTCTTTATATGATGCTAGATAGGTATTTGAAATGTAGTAGAAATTCCTACGTCAAATCTTTAGTCTTTCATGAGTTTTTCTATGACAAATGTATGACAAGTTTAAGGATTTTTGCATGATACAGATTAATTAGTTGAATTGATACTATATGTATGTTAATAAGAATAAATACATGGTATTATGCTAGATAGGAAGTTAATTTGCCCAAGTAGACTAAGCATGGTACTTGCCCTACTTATGCCACAACATAGGAAAAGCCACCTTTTTGGGAATATGATATGCCTTAAAATGATAATATGCTTTTGTGTGATGGTAAACAAAGTATGTGTGTGAAATTGGATGAAATGCTAAGTTAAACATTGAGGAATGAGAAATTTCCTATATCTTGAATTATGAAAATATTGGGAATTTGCATAAAAGTGCATGTTTGACCTATGGATATGCTCACATGTATCTAAAGGATGCTTTAAATGGAATATTTTGATTGATATATGTTTTAAAATGTTATAAGTTATTTTTATGATAAAAATTTTCTATGTTAAGTAATTGTACTTAAATTTTAAACTAAGCTTACTTTATAATTTCAAGAAGACTAAAGAAAAACAAGTTTTATGAGAAGTGTTATGAATTAAGAAATAAAGTTATATTTTTGGGCTTTAATGTACTTGGTGTGAATTTGATGTGTGATTTGATTTATTACATAAGATGAGCATGCTCGGCATCGATGCCATTATGATATGAAGCTATGATCATATGCTAGGCACATGGGTGTCTTATGTTAGAGCGGACACGCTCCATATGTTATGATAGGCTCTTAAAGCCCCTATGATTATATTGGCATATAAGGCTATTATGAATAAGTTATAAAATCTTATCTGCTCCATCTTCTCCTAAGTGTATGAGAACCTCTTAAGAAAAATGTTTTCAAGGAAATTAAATTAATTAATAAGATTATGTTATATATATTTTGATCTTTGTTCTTGGAATATGTGTGACTATGCTATTAATTTATATGAAAAGCATGTTTAAGGGTGAAATAAACATCAAGAGTAATTTGTATGTATTTGAGGGCTTGATAGTCAGTAAATAAGATGAAAGAGTTGGCCAACAAAAATGCACTCCAATGTCTTAGAGCACGAATCAAGGCATAGAACTCAAGATCATAGGCAGAATATTTTCTCCTACACTCATTCAATTTTTCACTAAAAAATGCAATAGGTTTGCCTTCTTGACTCAAAACAGCCCCTATCCCAACTCCACTAGCATCACACTCCAATTCAAAAGGTAAATTAAAATTAGGCAAGGCCAAAACAGGAGCTTTTGTCATTGCATTCTTTAAAGTGTTAAAAGTAAGGGTCGCTTGAGGTGTCCATTTAAACATCCCCTTTTTCATGCAGTCCATTATAGGGCTTGTAGTACTAAAACCTTTAATGAATCTCCTATAAAAAGAACAAAACCCATGAAAACTCCTTACTTGAAACAGATTATTTGGAATAGGCCATTCAACAATAGCTTTGACCTTTTCAGAATCCATACTTATGCCATCTTTAGATACAACATACCCCAAAAAACTAATGGTGCTATCACAAAAACGACACTTCTCTACATTAGCATACAATGATTCACAGTCCAAAACCTCAAAAATAAGTCTCAAATGCATACAATGCTCATGTAAATTAGTACTAAAGATCAAAATATCATCAAAGTATATCACCACAAATTCGTTAAGAAAAGGTTTGAGTACCTCATTCATGAGCTGCATAAAGGTGGAAGGTGAATTAGAGAGTACCATAGGCATGACCAACCATTCATACAATCCCTCATTGGTCTTGAAGGTTGTTTTCCACATCACCTTCTCTAACACGAATTTGGTAGAATCCATTTGCAAGATCATTCCTTGAGAAAACTGAAGCTCCATGCAATCGATCAAGCATGTCATCAAGCCTTGGAATACGAAACCTGTACTTGATCGTTATCTTGTTAACACAGCCCTTGAATCTATCACCATTCTCCACCTACCATTTTTTTTAGGAACAACAAAGGCTGGCACAACACAAGGAGAAACACTCTCCCTTATAAAGCCTCTCTTTAACAATTCTTCAACTTGCTTTTGTAATTCATCACTCTCTTTAGGACTTATTCTATAAGAGTGCTTATGAGGAATTTGAGCTCCCAGAACAAAATCGATCTCATGTTGTATTGATTTTAGAGGGGGCAAACCGATAGGTAAAGTTTTTGGGAAAACTCTCTCAAATTCCCTAATAAGCATTTGTACCTCTTTTGGAATCACATGATTCTGCTTGGGCTCATCCTCCAAATCCATTGGAACATAGCTAGACAGCCCTTCTATGATCTCACTCTTCTCGTCATTAGATAACAGTCTAACCACCCCAACTTCTCTTTTCTTCTTTCGCTTTTCGGTTAGTAACGATGTGAGCAAAATGGTGTTACCCTCATGGAAAAAGGTGTAAGTATTGGCTTTCCCTTAGTGTTGCACATCCTTATCATACAACCAAGGCCTCCCAAGAAGCAAGTGACAAGCTGTCATTGGGATAACATGGCAGCTCACCTCATCCACATATTGCCCAATTGCAAAAGGAACTAGATAGTTCTTAGTGGCCTTAATTCAGCCAAGCCAACCTGTAAGGGGTGTCAATTGGCTCAGTTTTTAGTCCTAACTTTGCAACCATTTCTTTGGATACAACATTCTCACATGCACCACTATCAATAATAACTTCACATAATTTGTTTTTGTCAAACATCTGCTGTGAAACAGGGACTTCCTCCTCCAGTCCTCCTCACTCTTTTCAATATTCAGAATACGCATCATCACTAAACACTCCCCATCTTCCATTTCGTCACAAACAAGGGTTGCACCCTCATTAACATTCAATTCATTATTTACCGCAACAGAATTAGCATGGTATATTTCTTCCTCAATTTCCTTTATCTCTCTCAGGGTCATTATTTTCCTTGAAGGACATTCAGATTGGAAGTTTCCATACCCTTGGCATTTGAAACATTTCAAAGCATTCTTAGAGGTACTTTTGGATGGTGGGACAGATTGGGTATTTCTTGGTGTGTTGGAAGTGTTTTTAAGAGGTGGTTTTGGTGACGGTGTGTATGTGGTCTTGATAGGGGCAGAATTGGGGCTACTAGAGTTCGGTTTGTAGTTAGAAGGTCTGGTATTGGTTTTGTTTTGAGTGTGAATGCTTCAAACTTGTCTCACTTCTCAATGCTAATCTCTTCAATTCAATAAGAGATTCATAAGGGTAGAAGCTTACCATGTCTTGGATGTCAAAACGCAAGCCTTAGAGAAAATACCCCATGATCGACTCCTCGGTCTCCTCAACCTCACACTTCAACAAAAATTCCTCAAATTCCTCAACTTAACCTAATTAATTAAATTAACAACTCAATACGTCATTTTGATTAGGTAGATAATAAAATTAAAAATTAAAAATATTTTATTTTTTATTTTGAATAAGTAGTGATTATCATAAATTTCAGTTAAATTCAGTTGGTTAATTAAATTTTCATTTTCTTTAACTTCGATACGATTAATGATCAAAATTAATTTGATCAAAACAATTCGATTAAACAATTAATTCAGTTAAATTCGATTAAGTTAAAAAAAAAAAATTGGTCAATTTATTTTGATTGAAAGTAGTGCTCAAATTGATCGAATTGCCGAATGCTCAATAGAATTTGTAAGGTTTTTGATCGAAAAATCGATATGAACGATCTAGTTTGATCTTTTTTTATTTCCTTATTTAGATATCTAGTGCAGTTTTAGTTTTTCATTTTGTTATGCAAAATAGATTTAAATTATAAAAATACTCTTAACTTTGTGACAAGTTGTAAAATTATCCTAACTTGACCTTTATACCTTGAGCATCCAATTTTGAAACTTAGATATATTGGCACGTAAAATCCAAAAGAGACCCAAAGTTTTGAATAAAATAATATATTTATGGGTCCCACTATCCATCGATTCCTAATTGCATATTTGGTTCATGTCATTACTCATGAGTCATGAAGGAGTACAGACTGACAAAATTTATGTGATGCCTTTGGCAGAAACCTATAACTATTAAGGGGCTTCATGGATCTGAACCAATCTTTAAATACTCTCCATGAATCCTTATCCCGTAGACCTATAACCATATTCATATCAAGAGACTGCAACACTTTCTAAGCGTAGTTCACTTGTACTATATATCTTATAATTTCATTCATTAAATTGGTGTCTGATATCTATATATAAAAGTTATTTTTCTTGCTTAGCTGATATTGACATTGCCAGTTCTTATTTTTAGTTGAAATGTGTGCAGATTCTTCGGGTAGTGATAGCGGTCCATCACGAGATTTGCCTTTGGGTTTTTTTTTGTGTTTTTTTGTATTTTTATTTAAGGTTGATGGTATTTAGGTAACCTTTTATATTATCATTGCAAAAAATGTAGATTGGAATATATTTATGAACTCGCCCATAAGATATCAGTTAGAGAAGCAATTCAAATTATTTGTTGTGCCGAAGCGAATCATAACATAATGACTGGAGAGGATGATGGGGTGAGACGGAGATGTGGCTTTATCATGTCACTTATTGATTAAGAACATTGTCAATATTGGTCTCGCTGAAGCTTCTATGGGAGGAAGAGTGTGTCTAGTAAAATCAATGTCAGCAGTGTGCCGATGGGCCAAAGAGAATGGATTGTAGAGAAGATTAATGCCCATTTGTATCATTTTCTGTTGAGATTGGTAGAAACATGGCAATCAATATAATTTTTTTTGTTAATATTACTATCAGAGTCCATTGTTAGGATACAGATAACCTTTACTTTAGAATTTCTGAAATAATAAAAAACGGATAACCGAATGATTATTATTTTTGAAATTTCTGGATATTTTATGTCCACTTTGGGAACTCAATGGGCATTTAAGAATTCATGCAGTTTTGCTTTGTTAATTGCAGATAGTTAATTATAAAATTTATATTTGGGGGGCTTGGCATTTCTTTTATTGCTTCCCCATGAGTAAAACAATAGGTAATACATTAGAAATATTGATAAGAAATTTAAGTTCACATATTCAGTTTTGAAGTCTCTTCTTTCTCTCGATAAATTTGTTGCTTCAATTGGGATTTGAAAGGAAATTCATTATTGTGAATGCCAGATAATGATCTTATTAGCAGAATAATACTAGAAAGCTTCACCTAATTATTGCCAATTCTATCATACTTTGTTGACTTCTTAGGTTTTGTAAAATTTCGTAACTCTGATCTCAAGGAATTAATGAGTCAAGCTGTTGTTTTATGCACTCCGTTACTTGGAACTAGGCTTTGTCAATCTGTTGTTATTTTCGTTGATTTATCATTTTATTTGTATATCTGTTTCATATGCTTTTGAATGTAGAATACACGGCCTTCTATGCCACCATCTAAGCCAGCAGTCCGGGTTCATGCTTATGAAATTGTGGATCCCGACAAAATAATTTAGGAACTTGCTGAACTTGTTCGAAAGCATCGGATTGTCTTTTATCTCAGCAGCATCGCTGGGCTAAAATTGGGACTTGTTAATTGCACATTATCATCATTGATAATGATAAAATGCTTAACATAATTCATTTATAGGATATCTGATTTGTGATGTGTTTTTCAATTTTAGGAGTTATATCGCCCTCCTCCTCCAGAACAAGAAAGTTATTCTACAATCATGAAAGTTTTAAAATTATTCTAAATTTAGAATTCAATTGTATTCTATAATCATTTTTCTTTTTCGGTAAAAAGAAGAAGGCAAAAGCCTTAATGGCAGGACCTCATGTGAGCTATTCCAATAGCATCATGTGAAAGCCAATGAAACAAACCAGGAAGCCAGTGATCAAACAAATGAAGCCCCATAAAGCAATATAAGTTATTAACAGAGCAAATTTTATTAATGGACAAAGTTGCTCTTTATATTCCTTTATTCCTCTCATTCTATATTACTTCACTTGAAACTCTGACGAATCCTTATAAATGAAAAATTACCCGGTTCTTCACTTTGAAACGTACTAGAGATTAAAAGAAATCTCATCTTTTGCTTCCTTGAAGTCTTGACTTTTTTGCAGATTTTCCTCATATTTCTGCTGGGGTTCTGTGGAAATTGAAGCATGTTGATCTTATAGTTTATGGGTTTCTTGGCCTATTTATACAGGGGCTATTTGCTGGTTGGTTTCACAGAATTAAACAATATACTTTTTAATCGATCTTTGTTCAGTCATCGCTCATTATCTTTTGATGGCTTTTTCTACCATACAGACAAGTGAATTTCTGTATTGGTCGTGAAATGATACACATGCTCAATGTGTAAAGGGAACTTGATATAGCAGATTTGGGTGACCGGTTCTTTTCTTTTTCTTTTTAATTTTTTATTTTTTAAAAGAAAGAAAAGTAAAACGATCTCACGTACTTATATGACGGCCAAAAATTACAGAATGTAAGTTATTGATTCTTTGGACAACAAAAGCAGTATTTTTCGTTTTCTTTAAAGAATAAATGGTGTTTAATGCAAATTTCAGTTGGATTAAGACTTTGATTTCAATTAACTATTTGGTTTGTTGATGCAGATGAACATGCATAGCCGATGTTTGTGAAAATGTTGCTTTAGATATTTTGGTATTGAGGTTTGGCTACAATCAACAAATTGACAGCTATATTTGGATAATCTTCTTCTCCACCCTCATCCTGAAATTCTGCAATCTTCAAATCTTTAAGTTTTTTGTGATGCTGCAATGCAAAATATTTGAAATCAAACCTTAGAGAATGAAAACTTAGAGAAGACAATTCCATAAATTGACATTTAAATTTACCTGAAGGAAATTCTTTATTCTAGCAACATAATCTTCTGTTTAGTCTGCATACTTCTACCAGAACACCTGCTTTTAGTCTCAGGAATTTTGGAAGTGTTTTTGTTGGAAATGTAAAGCTTTGGATGCCTTCAACAAAGTGCACCAACGTCTCCAAACATGTCCACAGAGTGCAGAGTACCAACTACTCTCTCTTTTTCATGATCAGAATCCTCATTGCACAGAAACAGAACAATGGAAAATTCTCATAAATAAAAGAACATACAACGATATTAAATCAGAAAAAAAAACTCTTAAAATTCTTGCAGAGCACAAAAAAAATGACATGAGTTATTGATGGACACATGAAAGGTGTAGGAGATGGATTTAGTGGAAATGCTAGGACTTCAAATGACTTGGTTATATGATCAGAAGAAACTGATCTTACGATGTAAGAAATGTTTAGCATTGCATTTTGAACAATCTTGTTAACAACCAAATAAATAAATAAATAAATAAATAAATAAATAAATAAAGGTGTTTATACAAAGAAACAATTTGACACTATATTTAAGATGTTCAAGAATGTTGTAGAAAAAAAAAAAATGCCATACATACCATAAAACCAATTCTAGTTGTCTTTAGTTAGAACACATAAACACATTGCTCCTTTCAACAATTGCAGCAGTAATGCCAAAAGATGTCTAAATTTGGGTAGATGATTAGAAAATTCAAAAGCTTCCGGATGTTGGAATAAAGCTTATATAGCACACGTAGAATATGTAACGGAAATCTGGCAATAAGTATGTCCACACTTCTAACACCATCCATTAGAATCTCTTAAAACTTAAAAGGGAAGTGTTGATCTATAACTAATAATAGGAATATAACAGAAAATATTTCGAAGATTATCACTTCATTGACGCAACATTTTTTTACTTCCTAAATCTAAATGAAGTTATTATTACATTGATGTCACTTCAAAGGTAATGACTAATAGGAACTTTCTTCTATGCTTTTACAAGGAATTACGAGGCAATTTCACTCTCATCTTAATATGAGTCATGCAAACTTAAGTCTACTAATTAGCTTCCTAGAATTAATATCAGGATTACTACATGTAAGGCATATAAAGGTCAACAAGCATTAGATAGTGGCAGTTATATAGAGTGGATCAAAGTAATCAAAGCTTCTTTGTACATATCCACTAAGCGCAAGCCGATACAATTATGTAAACGTCCTCTACAACTTCATTAGGCAATCTTCTCTTGGTGGAATGTGCCTAGCTTTCATCTCCGAAACCTAACTATTGTTGAAGTGCTGGCATTTTGTTTCATCAAATATTTTCTGTTTTATCAGTTTTCAATAACACTGCTCGAGTTCCTAATTTCCAGCCTTAGAATCTCAGTTTATTATTTTGTGTTATTTGGATTCCATTATTTGAGGAGAATCTATTATTTCAACTTGTATAAATTCTCAATTACATTGAAGTAAAATATATCTTCTTCCTCTCATATTTTTTAATCTTTTAAATTTGTTTTTGCTGAAACTCTCATTAATTTAGCAGATACATTGTTTCAACAGTGGTATCAGAGCCATATGGTCTTTCGGGACCTGCCTTTTAAGCATTTAAACCTTTTAAACCAATTTTTTTAATCCCTCTTCTCTTAACTTTTTAAAACCAAAACCAGCCACACAAAAATATGGCCTCCAGTAGCCTTTCTATCAACTCTCCTAAAATTTTCACATGTGAAAACTACCAAATTTGGTCAGTAAAGATGCAATGCTATTTGGAAGCCTTTGATCTTTGGGAAATCGTTACTGAAGACAAACCAATTCCTCCTTTACCCAGAGATCCAACTCTAACCCAAATTAAGCACAATTCAGATGAAAAAGCCAAGCGATCGAAGGCGAAAACACTTATCCAAAATTCTGTTTGTAAAGCTGTTTTTTACAGAATTATGGCTTGTAAAACTGCAAAAGAAGCTTAGGATAGACTGAAACAAGAATATCAAGGCAGCGATAGAACAAAACAAATGCAAGTGTTGAATTTAAAGAGGATTTTTGAGGCCTTAACCATGTAAGAAGATGAAACTCTTGCCAAGTATACTGATAGAATTTCTTTGATTGTCAACAATATTAGGCTACTTGGTGAAGATTTCCCTGACAGTCGAATTGTCGAAAAGGTACTTGTGACCCTTCCTAAGAGGTTTGAGTCAAAAATCTCTTCTCTAGAAGAGTCCAAGGATCTTAATAACATTTCATTGGCTGAATTGACGAGTGCTCTTCAAGCACAAGAGCAGCGAAGACTTTTAAGGCAAGACAACACCATAGAAGGGGCATTTTCTATGCATAAACAACATGCTGAAAAAAGCAAGAAGAGTTCTAACTAAAAGAACAAAGACAATAAAAAAGGGTCTAAATAGGAAAAATATCAACCTTGTTCTCATTGTAAAAAAACTACTCATCTTGAAAAATTCTGTTGGTGGAGACCAGATGCAGTATGTGGCAAATGCAAACAACTTGGACATGTTGCCAAGGTCTGCAAATCAAAGAAAGATGTTCAAACCCAACAAGCACAAGTGGCAGATGATGTAGATGTGCATGAGGAGCAAGCTTTTATGGCTTTCTGTCTTTCCAACGATGAACTGGAGGTACATAAGGAGCGAGCTGTTGTTGCTTTTTGTTTTTCTATTGATGGTGCAGGTGATTTGTGGCTTATTGATAGTGGGTGCACTCATCATATGTGCAAAGATGATTTTATATTCAGCACTCTTGATGAAACTTATAAATCTAAAGTGAAGGTGGGTAATGGCCAATATATTAAAGTTGAAGGCAGTGGTTCAGTTACTATCCAAACTCAATCAGGTATAAAAATAATTTCTGATCTTTTATATATACCTAAAATTAGCCAAAATCTCTTGAGTATTGGACAAATGCTGGAAAAAGATTATGCTTTTGAATTTAGAAAGCGGAAGTGCACAGTTTTTAATCTTGCAGGAGAAAAGATGTTCTCTGTAACAGTGAAAAACAGGAGTTTCTTTATCAATTGGGAGGAAACTGATGAGCAAGCATTTACTGGCACCACCTTGAGTAAATCAGACTTGTGGCACAAAAGGTTTGGGCATTTCAATCAGAGAAGTTTGTTGGAGATGAAACAAAAAGATTTAATCATAGACATGCCTACAATTAATCTCGTCGATCAAATTTGTGAGACATGCCAATTTGGAAAACAAGCGAGGATGCCGTTTTCGAAAAAACAAGCTTTAAGAGCCACTCAAAAACTTCATCTCATTCACACTGATGTGTGCGGACCCATGAAAATTGCTTCCCTCAGTGGTAACAATTTTTTTTTTTTTTTTGAAAAGAC
The DNA here is from genome assembly GCF_041381405.1 of Jatropha curcas. Classification (NCBI taxonomy): domain Eukaryota; kingdom Viridiplantae; phylum Streptophyta; class Magnoliopsida; order Malpighiales; family Euphorbiaceae; genus Jatropha; species Jatropha curcas. The sequence goes on along the minus strand of NC_143151.1, from coordinate 11,666,215 downwards.
CCTCAGTGGTAACAATTACTTTATTCTTTTTATTGATGATTATACCAGGATGTGTTGGGTATATTTTATCAAATTTAAGAGTGAAGTTTTTACTGTTTTTAAAGAGTTTAAAGCTCTTGTGGAAAATAAATGTAATCTTACAATTAAAATCTTGAGATCTGATAATGGGGCTGAATACAGTTCAAGCCAATTTATTGATTTTTGCAAAGCAGCTGGTATTGATAATGGGGCTGAATACAGTTCAAGCCAATTTATTGATTTTTGCAAAGCAGCTGGTATTGAACATCAATTCACTGTTCCATACACACCTCAGCAGAACGGTGTCTCTGAAAGGAAGAATAGGACCGTGATGGAGATGGCTAGATGTCTTTTAATGGAGAAAGAAACGCCAATGAAGTTTTGGGCAGAGGCTGTTAACACCTCGGTTTATTTGCTCAACCGACTTCCCACAAGAGCATTAGTGAACTTGACACCATATGAAGCTTAGTTTGGAGTTAAACCTTCTGTTGGCCATATTCGCATATTTGGCAGCATTTGTTTTTATCAAGTGCCAAAGACTAAAAGGAGCAAGCTAGATGGTAAAGCTCAAAAGGGTATTTTCATTGGTTATGGGACATCAACAAAAGGTTATCGAATTTTCTGTCTGCAAATAGAAAAAATTATTGTATCTAGGGATGTGAAATTTGATGAAGCATCATTTTTTGATTGGAAAAATCTAAACCCATTGCACCATGATTTTTCCTTGAAAAGTTCCTTAGATAAAAAGTCCCATAATGATGATTTTACTGCTGATTTTTTTTCTAATGATCTTGTGGATGATGTTCCTGTAAGAGGTGTCAGGTCCTTAGAAGACATTTATCAAAAATGTAATACAGCAGTTCTCATTGAACCGAATAGCTATGAAGAAGCTCATGAGTCTCAAGCATGGAGGAGTGCAATGGAAGAACAGCTTCGGATGATTAACAAAAATGAAACATAGCAATTGGTGGAAAGACCAAAAGATCGCAAAGTTATCGGAGTCAAGTGGGTTTTTAAGACAAAACTCAATCTTGATGGTTCAATATGTAAACATAAAGCCGGATTGGTGGTGAAGGGTTATGCCCAACAATATGGTGTGGACTACGAGGAAACATTTGCTCCAGTGGCAAGGTATGACACAATCAGACTCCTTATTGCTCTTGCGGCACATAATTCATGGCAGATACATCAACTTGATGTTAAATCTGCTTTCTTGAATGGATTTCTTGCTGAAGAAATTTTCATAGAACAACCTGATGGGTATTTAGTACCTGGTAAAGAAGGTCATGTTTATCTTTTAAAGAAGGCTTTATATGGCCTCAAACAAGCCCCTCGGGCTTGGTACGACAGGATGGACAGTCATCTCCTCCAACTTGATTTTTGCAGAAGTCAAAGTGAAGCAACCTTGTATGTGAAAACATGTGGTGGTCATTCTTTAATTGTTTCAATTTATGTCGACGACATGCTTATAACAAGAAGTCAATTTGAACTAATTCAACAGTTCAAAGATGAAATGAAATGTTGTTTTGAGATGACTGATCTTGGCATCATGAAGTACTTTCTCGGTATGGAAGTGACACAGACTAGTTGTGGTTTTTTTCATATGTCAACAAAAATTTGCTTCTGATGTACTAAAAAGGTTCAAGATGGAGGAGTGTAAGCCCGTTGGAACACCTATGGCAACTAATTTGAAACTTAGCAAAGATGATGGTGCTAATAAAGTGGATGGAATCATGTATAGAAGCTTGGTGGGTAGTCTTTTGTATCTTACAGCAAGCAGACCTGATATATTGTTTGCTGTGAATGTACTTTCTAGATTCATGAACTCTCCTAAAGAAACCCATTTCTCAGCTGCTAAAAGGGTGTTGAGGTACATTAAAGGTACTATTAATCTTGGCATTTTTTTCCCTAAGTCTGCTAATGAAAGTTTGAAGTTGATCGGTTATTCTGATAGCGATTGGGGAGGTTGTGTTGATGATTCGAGAAGTACCTCAGGGTATCTATTTTCTTTAGGGTCTGGGTATTTCACTTGGAGTTCAAGAAAACAAGAAACTACAGCTCAATCGATGGCAGAAGCAGAGTACATTGCTGCTGCCTCTGCTGTAAATCATGCCATCTGGTTAAGAAAGTTGCTGAAAGATTTGGGGTATGAACAATCTGAAGCAACCAGAATTATGTGTGATAATATCTCTACTGTTTCGATGGCAAAGAATCCTGTTTTTCATGGGCAAACCAAGCACATCAAGATTAAGTTTCATTTTATTAGAGAAGTTCAACAATCTAATGAAGTGTTACTTGTTACTTGCTTATCTGAAGAACAATTATCTGACATTTTTACAAAATCCTTACCAAAAGAAAGATTTGAAGCTCTGAGGAAAAATATTGGTGTTTGTCATCAAAATGCCATGGAGGAGTGTTGAAGTGCTGGCATTTTGTTTCATTAAATATTTTCTATTTTATCAGTTTTCAATAATACTGCTGGAGTTCCTAATTTCCAGCCTTAGAATCTCAGTTTATTATTTTGTGTTATTTGGATTCCATTATTTGAGGAGAATCTGTTATTTCAACTTGTATAAATTCTCAATTACATTGAAGTAAAATATATCTTCTTCCTCTCATATTTTTTAATCTTTTAAATTTGTTTCTGCTGAAACTCTCATTAATTTAGTAGATACATTGTTTCAACAACTATACTTTGATCATTCTAATAGATTTTGAAATAATTTCATTCTTTTTCCTCTAATGTTCCAACAATTTTTGAAAAGATTTGAACTTTAATTATGCAAACTTCTTTTCTTTAGGAACTCAAGTTTTGTAATTAAGAAGTAAGGTAATATGGTTATAAACACATAAGGTTATCTCAGTGCATTAGATCCTGCATTTTAGGCTATGATCAGAAATGACTAAATACAACTATGTAATCTAAGCATAAAACACCGATTTCTCAATAGATTTTTCTTCCTGAATAATTGGGTTGCAATATTGGAGTTTGAAGTCTCAATTTCCAATTGTTGGAAATAAGTTAATTATAGTAGTACCAGCAAATTTCATTCATTTCTTTGTAGAACTTTACTTTAAACATTATTTGTTTCAGTAAGTATATTGAAGGGCAAAAAACAAGAATATTATAGTTTTTACCAGAAGTAGGAGTATTTCTCTTGCTACACCATTGAAAAGATAGACCTTTTCAACTGTTGGCCAAAAAAAAAAAAATGGTGGTAGATACTTTTGCATATGGTTTTTGGTAATTGTTCAATCAAATGATTCTGGTTCACGCTCTCAGCTTTATATCTTAAACACACATAACCCAAACTATGATCTTTTGAACTTGGAGGTAAGTGGTTTCTGCATACAAAATTTTATGCTGCTTTAGTGCTATTAACCAACTTTCACCGATCCTTTTAATTCGCTTTTTGATGCTCTTTCTCCTTCCCATCTCATTTTTAATCTCATAACATATGAAAAAATAAAAAATAGATAACTAATATTTTCTAACATGTGTTGCCGGCAATCAGTTTCAAACTCATTTGTTAATCCAGCATTTATTATTAACAAAACAAAATCTGACAGTAGAAAGCAACTTCTATATAGTACAAAATATTAATATTCTGTATTATAGTTTTGTCCCCTTTTGATGCTGCTACCCAAGCTCCAGAACCCCTACAAGTCTCTAATTTAGTTCCTTCTTCGTGTTTACAATCTGAGTTAAATACAGTTAAGTTATATACTGACGGAACTCTAAGGTGTGCTACTGGCTTGGCTTATGGGAGATAGTGTAATAGACTGGATCCATAACTCTATCTATAGACTAGATCAATTAAAATAAAAAATTTTTAAAAATTATTTCCGCTTACTCGTTTGAATAAAAATTTTATTTTCATGGGTTTGGTCTATGGGTGAGCCATGGACCCAATTAGGAAAGCAAATCTCATTCTTTTTATGTTTTTTCCTTGTTTTGTCTCCGGAGACAATAAAAAATAATTGAACATGGATCATTTTATAGCTATTTTTTTCTCCCCTTTAAATATAACAACAAAATCTATAGGAACGAAAATTGCTCAAATCTGTAAGTACACAACACCTTGTTAGAATTGTACGATTCCTATCGAACCTAAGGTAAAATGAGACATAGCTTAAGGGCAAATTGGATACCACCTTGAATCGAAACCTTAAGGGCAAATCGAACGAATCGGCATGAATTGCATTGAATCAACGATTCGCGTGAAATTAAAAAAAAAAAAAAAAATATGGGCCCAAACGCATAAAAACCTATTCCTAATACAAGTAGAAGATTAAAATTAACAACATATAGGATGATATTTAAACGACCCAAACACTCAACTCAAAATTCAGAAACAATATTTTGAGAAAGAGAATAGACTGAATACACAATACATCTGAGGAGTCCATGTTTTTACTACAAAATCAATTTGTACTTTGTAACCTATAGCGGGTTTACATATGACCAATTAAGACCGACCCAAAAACAAAGACAGCCAAAATATTGGAAACAAAGGGGATAGAGGCTGAAAAGAAAGATTAGGGGTTTTTTGCGAACATAAAATGGCATTGTTTTGAAGAGTTTAGTTGACGAAACAAGAAAAAAGGTTTCTGGATAGCTTGAATTACTTTAATACATTAGGCCACAAATAATAATCCCCTATTTTCTTCTCTAGCTAGCCCACCATAGCATAGGTGGTGTTTAATGGACGAGTGTGGTCCTAACAATCCACCATTTCATTTAATTATTTATCTTCTTCACTGTTGACTTTTTGCATCATATTGACATTAAGTGCTTTAATTTTCGAGTTGCAATTTGCGTTTTAGGTACAACAATTAAAGTTTCAAGGGATAATTACTATTTTTTTCAAAATCTTAGATTATATTATATCTGTATTTTAGGGATAATTAATTACTTCATATCTGTATTTTCAAATAGATTATTTTATTTTTAATATTTGATTTCGTCCAATTATATTATAAGAAGCCTTAGAAATACTTACTATTTTATCATTATATTTTATAAAAATTAACCACCTTGTCCTCATTTAAAAATATATTATCTTATCAATAAAAATACAAGAATACAATGGGAATTAGTTGTTTAACTAAAAACTAAAAAAATATAAGTAGTAAGAAAAGTATATTTGGATGGAGGTATAAAATCATCTCTTTTTTAAAATATAGGATTATTATAGTTAATTTTGGTAAAATAAAAGGATAAATTAGTAATTATCTTAATTTTCAAATTGAAATATTTATGTAAAAAAGGTGCAAGTAGTTAAATTTAGGTATTCAATCGAACATATATATGTGTCGCCCATTCCATTTCCTTCTCATTCTTTCTAAACAACATAAACTCATGGCTTCAACTGAATCTCTTGGAGAGTATACCACTCAAGGTACAGGAGAAGAGGATTTGAACTACGCTATGCGATTATCATCTGCTTTTGTCTTCACAATGGCGATGAATGCTGCAATGCGACTGAAACTCCTAGATATAATATCCAGAGCAGGAATGGGAGCATATCTCTCTGCTAAAGAGATTGCATCACAATTACCTACTAAAAATTCACAAGCATCACAAATGGTGGATCGCATCCTACGCCTTCTTGCTAGCTATTCTGTAGTTACTTGCACCAATTCTGTTAACAAGCTAGATGGTGATAACAACAGCACAAACTGGCTCTATGGCTTAGCACCCATTTCCAAATATTTTCTGAACAGCGAAGGAAACACGTCGCTCGCTCCTCCAATGCATTTGCTACACTGCAAGGCCTTCATGGATAGCTGGTCAGTTGAAAATATATTTGAAGTACCGATGAATTTTACGATTATGCTTTGCTATAGTGTTATTGACTAATTGGAAACATTTGCAAAATAATTGGGAATTATAAATTCAGACTTCAATTAAAAAGTAATCAGTAATAAAAAAAAACAATAAATTATTAAATATATTGGTTTGCCAAGATAATATATATGCCTAGTTTTTATTTCTTTGAGTGTGCAGGTATGGCCTAGAAGATGCAGTTCTTGAAGGTGGAGTTCCATTTAACAGGGTCCATGAAATGCACGTGTATGAATATACTGCCAAATTTCCCCAATTCAATGAACTCTTCAACAAAGCAATGATAAACTTGACTCGTCTTCTTATGGAAAATATCTTAGATAAGTATAAAGGCTTCAAGAATCTTAAAGAGTTGGTTGATGTTGGAGGAGGGCTTGGACTCACGCTTCAAATGATCACCTCTAAATATCCCAACATCAAAGCTATCAACTTTGATTTGCCTCATGTTATCCAAGATGCACCTCCGTATTCCGGTAACAAAACAAAACATCATACAGAAAGAGTGACTATATGCTTTATAAATTACTTAATCACAAGTTCGAATTAGAAATTTTATATAAATACAACATTCTTTGATAATAATGTGTATAGGTGTTCAATACATCAGTGGAGATATGTTTACGAAAGTTCCCAAAGGAGAAGCCATTTTGTTGAAGGTGATTTGATTGCTTGACACATACACATTTTTTATCTATTATATTGGGTCAGTGAATAAAATTGCTTCTAATTATGATCCAAAATATTCATTTTCTGATTAATTATTCATTTTCTTTCATTTTGTTATGGAAATTTGATTGGCTTTTCTATTCCTCTGGAAAAAAAATCAGTTTATACTTCATAATTGGAATGATGACCGCTGTTTGAGGCTATTGAAGAATTGCTATGCTGCTCTGCCGGATGATGGGAAGATAATTGTAATTGAACTACTTGTTCCAGAAACAGTTGATACTAATGAAGAGACAAGAATCACTTTCCAGCTTGATTTAATTATGCTTGCTCAATTTGCTGATGGAAAAGAACGAAGTAGGAGCCAGTACGAGTCCTTAGCTACAAAAGCTGGATTTAGCGGTCTCAAACTTGAGTGTCATTTTGGCAATTTCTGGGTTATGGAAATATACAAGTGAGATGAATGTGATGGTCACGTTTATGAATTTCGCCTACTATAAATAAGATAAAGATCTGCTGACAAGTAGACTCTTGTACTTGTACAATCCATGCTACTAATAAATAAGAAACCTCATGAAATAATAAAATAGCACTTTGACAATCAGCAGAATAATAATTCTTTTCGGTGCATGGTTCTTGAACGCAATGGGAGTGTCAAGCTTCCTAAAAACAAAATTAATAATCAAAACTAGTTCATTTGGACAATTGATATTCTTTTTGAAGGGACATTTTGACTTTTATACTATGTTTGGATTAGGAAAAAAAGAAAATAACGAGGGAAAATAAAGGAAAATAATTGATACTTTTCTTTATTATTTTATACTCTTGTGTTTGGATTAAAGGAAAAAAGGAAAATTAAAAGGTATAGAAATTAAGGAAATGTGATTCAAAATGTTACTATTACATAACTAATTTTGTTTATATAATGATATGGTGATTTATGGTTTCCTTTTCCATGGTATTTTTGTTGTTTTAATTTGTGTTTCAAGAAGATTAATCAATTTTCTAATTAGGATTAGTGCAATACAAAATCTAGGTGAATAAAGTTAAATAATTCGCATCACCTACCTGCATTTTGCATTTGTGCATACACAGTTAAATGCTATAAATGCAATACTTGGTAAATTGCTATTTGTGTTGCACTATTTGTTACTTGTTCACTTGACTGGACATGTGCTCCGCAAGTGCATGGATTGTATAAGTAATATAGAAAAGGATTGTCGAATCCACAGGGATTGGGGAATAGGCTATTAATTTTTCAATATTCAACAATTATTAGGAAGATGCAATGTAGGGAATAATGATTAAACTAAATTGCATATTAAATTAAAGAAAATAAAAATTAAAAATAGCAAGTGCAGATAATCAAAAGTAAATTCTAGAAATTAAATGGTTGAGTCAATCTAGCTACGGATTCTATTAGTTCTAGTGCAAACCATGAAAGTTGATTTAAATGGACTATACCTATTCCTGAAGGAGGACTAACTAGAATTATTCAAGTTCCTCTTTCAAGGCTAAATGGATGTGTTAGAATCAAAATGATACCTACTTTCATGGTACTATATTGATTGAAACCTGATGAGCTGGTGCTAGTCCTTTGGCCTTCAAAGAAATTCAGCCTATCCCTATGTCTAATTTTCTAGGTTTAACCCGTGAGATCTGACTAACAAGTCAATTTTCCAATCATACAAGTCAGTCTAATATCATGCAAATATGTGGCCATCAATATCCACAGGCATCAAGTTCACACATATTAAATTAGGAAAATATAGGCATACAAAATGTAAATCAAACTATTCAAGGTTGCTTTTAAACTAATAGAAAAATCCCATAACTAGATCTAGATATTTAGCTTAGCATTATTACAAATATATCAACCAAACTAAAATACACAAAAAGAAATAAAAGGACATAATAAAACAAACTTTGGATTTCTTGCTTGGTTGCTCTTGTGTGTACCACATCCAATGTTTGGCACTTAGCCACTATCCCTTTGCTTTCTTTTATGTTATAACAACACTATCAGCTGCTGCTTATCTTTGTGTGGCTACCTACTTTTGATTGGCTCTCTCCTCTGTTGGCTCAAGGGTCAAATTCTAATCTCGAAATTTTGATGATTAAAACAAAACAAATAAATTTAAATTATATTATTTGTGCTAACAATATTTTATGCAAAATATATATGTTATGCAAAATATATATGGAAAGTAATAAACGAACAAGGCAAGTCCTACAAATCCAAAGGTTATGAAGACATCTGAAGACCTTAGTGGTTAGACTTTTAGGATTCATTGTAGGATAGAGAGAAAATTCAATTATAAGTACAAAAACTAATTTTTCTCCCATTGGAATTATTTTTCGAAAAATAGATTCTTCAAAAATAAATCTTTTTGTTAAAAATTGTTTTTCGATATTCTCTTAAAAGATTCGAAATATTCAAATTACCTAAATTAAAGACACATTGTCTCTAACAATTTTGGTAATAAGAATAAACCGAATAAAGACCTAATACATTTTAATTTCAGAAACAAAACCTTTTTGAAGATCTAAGAATCTTGATTTATCTTCTTACCTAAAATGAAGAAATATCTTATTTTAATTCTTTTTAGTAAGTAGAATTTTTTAGAAAAATATTTTTCAAATATTTGCTTTCGAAAATCTTTATTTTAAAGGAAAGAAAGATCATCTCTTATTTACTTACCAAAAGGGTAAAACGATTGATTTTTTTTTTTTTTGGTAACTAAGATTTTCGTATCTTCTAAATAAGGAAAGCAAATATTTTGATTTGAAAAAGAAATATTCACTTTCTAAAAACGAGAGTCACAGACCTCTCTATAAAAAGATGTTTTCATTCTTGAAAAATGTGAAAGAAAGAGTTTTCATTTTAAGAGTATTCACATATTGATCATATCTTTTATCTCTCAAAACTTACTCTCTATCCCCTTATTTATTTTCATCTTTATACTTTACGATTTTATCTTTAAAAGAGAAAAGAATTTTTATAACAACTTCTTTTGAAAAATAGTTCTATTTTCTAAACGATTTTCTAATCTGAAAAACTATTTTTTCCTGTGCTTATATTTGCATTTCTGTCTGTCTATTTAGATTCTGTAATCTTTAGTAGACAGGTTTTTATTTGATAAACATTTGTGTAATAGCTTAGGTAAGAAGCTATTGTGAAAGAGGTTATCAAGCAACCTTCTCCGTGAGAGAGATTCTAATGTCTTGAATTGAGTTTCTGTACTCTGCCAAAAACAGAAAGGGTTGAGGTTAGAACCTTTGGAAAATCTAGTGGGAAAAAGGGTAGATCTAGGTGTTGATCTATTGCCTTGTACTGTTGGTTTGTCTCTTACCCTTGAAAAGAGATAACATAGTTGAGGGTCTCAAGATGAGTCTTGGGGAGTGGATGTAGCCGAGTTAGTGCTGAACCACTATAAATCACTGTGTTGATCTTTTTATTTTCTGAAGTTTTGCTTGATACTATTTTACTCACACTTTTGTTTATACTCTAGAAATGCTAAAGTGGTGAATGATTTTGATGTTCTATAACTGAAATAAGTCTTATCTTCTCTGAACATTAAAACTCTGGAATTCTGCTAAAGTGAATATACCAAGTTCTAAACAGTTCTTTTATATTCAGTATATTTCACTATTTGGGTTTCTAATCACTCTTCTAAACTTGATTAAAGCTTTGTGAAGCAGTTCTGATTTCAATAACTGTCTCTCACATAGTCTTCTCTGATTTGCTAAACTTTATGAGGAAGTTCTAACTACAATAGCTTTCCATCATAAAGCAGTTCTGATATTGAATAAGACATTGTGAAGCAGTTCTAACTAATAGCTGTACTTTGCATAGTCTTTCTGTTTTTTCCGGAATAGAACATTATGAGGAAGGTCTAATTCATAACTTATTTTCACAAGTTCATTAATTTTTCCGCTACACTTAGAATTCTGAGTTTTATTTTAAAAGTTAAATTTTATTTTTTAGAAAACCCAATTCACCCCCCCTCTTGGGTTGTGCCATACATATACGGGACCCACATCCTCGTGCGGCACAATTATTGCCAAGAGAATCGAACCTCTCAATCCTCTCTTTGATTCCTTTATATATGCTTCATAGTTAGCTAGGATTGGTCCACTTAACTCACTTGCACAACTTGGTCTTGAAAAGCTGATTTCCACTGCTCATGTCATGCAAAAGAAATGATAAAATAATAAAATGGGAACTGCATCCAAAACCAGATGCAATGCTTCTCTAAAACGATGCAGTTTTTGGTCTAGACGATCTATTGGAAGATCATTTCACAGAGATTATTGCTACAGGACTAGATTCTTCCATGTTGCTTCTTCTTTTCTTTTTGGTCTGTATGTTTTAGGCTTCCGATTTGTTAATGTCACGACCCAAAACCATGGGCCTAACCGACACTAGGGCCTAAGTAAGCTTAACTCACATGAATCTAATTCCTTAAAGACTATGATTGTACCATTCAATATCATGCAGGGAAAGCTAACGTAGTAGCTGATGCTCTGAGTCAAAAATCTTTGGGAAATTTATTCCATATCTCAGTAGAAAGAAGACTAATTATCTGGGAATTTAATAGAATGCTTGAAGGAGGTCTTAAGTTAGAAATTCCTACTTCGGGTATTCTATTGGCTCATTTCAGAATAAGACCAATGTTGTTTGATAAGATCAAGTCTGTATAAAATATAGACCCGCAACTATAGAAAATTATGCAAAAAGTAGCTAATGGTAGATCTGAAAATTTTGTAATAGATGATGAAGAGGTACTTAGAAATGATACACGATTATGTGTAATCGATGTTGATAATCTTAGAAGGAGATTCTAGATAAGGCTTATAATGTCACTTATAATGTGCATCCTGGTATTACTAAGATATATTAGGATTTAAAGGATAATTATTGGTGGGCAAGAATGAAGAATGATGTGGCAGAATTTGTATCTAGATGCCTTGCCAATGAGTAAAAGCAGGATGCCAAAGACATGTTTGGTTACTATAACAATTGCCAATATCGGAGTGGAAATGGGAAAGAATCACTATGGATTTTATGGCAGGATTATCGAAAACATTAGGAAGTTATGATTCAATCTGGGTAATTGTGGATCAACTTACCAAAATAACTTATTTTTATTCCAATAAGATCCTCCAAAAAAGCAGACAGGTTGGCAAAGATATATATCAAGGAAGTAGTACGACTACATGGGGTTCCAATTTCTATTATTTCTGATATAGGAACACAGTTCACCTCTAGATTTTGGCAATCATTGCAGAAAGCTTTAAGGACAAGGCTTGATTTTAGCACAGCTTTCTATCCACAGAGTGATGGACAATCCGAAAGGACTATACAGACTTTGGAAGATATGCTTCAAATGTGTATACTGGATTTTGGAGGACATTGGGACTCACACCTGACATTAATAGAATTTGTTTATAATAATAGCTATCAAGCAAGCATAGGTATGGCACCTTATGAGGCTCTTTATGGTAAGAAGTGCAGATCACCCCTTTGTTGGGAAAAAGTAGGAGATAAGTAATTAGTGGGGCTTGAATTAATTCAAGCACATATGAAAGAGTGTCTATTATTCAAGATCGTATCAAGACTGCTTTTGATAGACAGAAAAGTTATGCTCACCCTAAACATAAAGATGTGATGTTCCAAGAGGGTGAGTTAGTTTTCCTCAAGGTATCTCCTATGAAAGGAATACTTCGATTTGGCAAGAAAGGGAAGTTAGCTCCTAGATATATTGGACCTTACTCGATAATTGTGAGAATTGGAGAAGTAGCTTATCAGTTGGATTTACCCAATGAGTTTTCTCATATTCATCCAGTCTTCCACATGTCCATGCTACAGAAGTATGTTCCTGATCATCGCACATATTAGAACCTTAAGAAATTCAATTGAGTGAAGATTTTTTCACTCCAACTCGTCCTTCTTCATTTTTATTCTGACCACCGCCCAAGCTAACTCCTCCTGTTACTGCTGCCTTGCCTCTCAAATGCACTCTCCCTCTTTACCGGTCAATCTTCGCATAGCACATCAAGAGAGAGAAGCTAGGTTGCCTTCTCCTCTCCTTTTTGATTCGAACGGCAGCAACTTCCGGCCGTCTGAACTCAATTCATGACCTTTGTATCCTCGTTCTTTCTCTGACAGACTTCAAGCCTTTGCTTGCCTGTGACTTAGCCTCGGTTCTCCTCTTGCCTTGTTTCAGCCTCGTTTAGCACATTGAAGGAAGCAGTTGGGTTGTGTGATTTGCGATCGGGACAGTCCTGTTAACCACTGTCCTTATCCATTTTCTAGTGAGACTAGTTGAAGGCCAGTCGGTTTAGTCCTTTCCCCACCGCTAACAGCTTCGCTGGCCACCGTTTCTATAACTCTGGCCAAGCCATTCTAGCAGTGTTATATTTTGGGTATTTTCCTAATATATTTCATAAATAGTAATTATAATTAGAAGGTTTTAATAAATTAAAACAAATTTTAATTACTATTGTATAAATAAATTAAGAATTTTAATAAATATGGAGATATAGTATGAATTATTTGAAATACTGAAGCTAGACTAGAGATATAAATTGATAGTAGGATTTAATAACGCTGTAATATGGGCTTATTGTTCCAAGAGTTGGTTTAAAGAAATGGATTTTTGTGAGTTAGGCTTACCACATGCTTTAGGGGCCTTAAGCTTAACCCACGATTTTGGATCGTGACAACTAATCTCCCTTAGTTAGTCTATTTTGGTTTGGGCATGTTTGGGCTTCAAAAATTATTGGCTTTAAGAGTCTTCTTCTTGAGTTGACAAGAGCATCAATTGGACTATAGATTGGTTCATTTTTGCTCAAATCGAAGCTTTTGATGTTACCGAAAGGGTGACTGAATCAAAGAGAGAAAAGAATGCAAAATGGGATTTTATTCCAAACTTTTATAACTAAAATGCAACTAAATTTAATAAAAATGAATGGTCAATTATATGCATGGTTTGTTGCTATCATTGCTATTGAATATTTCTTTGATTACTTGTAGTGTGCTTCATGTATGCTTTATTTGTGTGGAATTAGAATGAAGTGGCATTGGATTTGTGAGGGTGGTCTATGATACTGTTAGTCATATATGGGAGATTCGCACCATTATGTGCATCTAATGAAATATAATATGGATGACATGGAAAACTACAGGGTGACCTATTGGTATGGAAAAGAAAATAGAGTATGAAAAAAAAAATGAGAGGGCGGGTCAAGCGAGATTGAGACTGGTTGGCCATATAAGGGGGACCGGCTCCCTAGTGCACACATGTTGAGAGGACGGGCCATGTGTAAGGACTGCTCACCGAGGATTTTGGTGACGCCACAAACCAGTCTCCACTTGATGTGATTAAGTGAATATGTTAATGTTTGTGATTGTTGTTGCTATGTCATTTGTGTGAATGATTGCTTGTTCATATAATTAGTGGAATGACTAGAAGCGGTCGATGATTAAATCAGGTACGTAAGTTAAACTTTTGCCTATTTAATTTTAGCACTTCATGCATGCTTCTTTTCTACTCCTAATAATTCTACAACTGCATAAATGCATTCATACCATCATATAGGCAAGTAAATTGCCTCAATTAAAATATGATTAAGCTAAATGCCCGGTTAATTAATAATCGTGGTATTAAAGTTTAAATCTGACAATATTGGCTTAAAATATCTAGTCTTTCAATGGCTATGGTATGATTGCCTTTATTTCGAACAATTTTCGGCTTAAGTCCAATTAATCAATAATTGTGATCAAAAGGCCTTAATTAATCACTTTTTTTTGGCAACAACTTGCCTAAATCAACACATTTTGGCTAAAAGCCTTTTAAATAACCAAACTTTTGGCAAGAATTGCTTAAAATCAAAGTTTTGGCAAAATGTCTTAAAACTAAATCAATTTTTAGGTTTTAAAACCTAAAAATCAATCATTTTGGCGACAATCGCCTAATCGACACTTTTGGCAATTTATTGCCTAAATCACAAAAATCATTTTTGGCTAAAAGCCTTAATTCATTTTTGGCAAGCAAATAAGTTCAATCAAACACATTTTTTTGGCTAAAAGCCGTTAAAATCAACACTTTTGGCATCAAATGCCTAAAAATCAATCAATTCTTTGGCAAAATGCCTAAACAAAATGCACAAAGCATACACACACTCATGCACAAAGCATACACACTCATGCACAAAGCATACACACACTCATGCATAAAGCATCCCTATTGAAAGCCCTCTAAAAGAGGCCTATCGAACTACGTTGACTTTGATCTTCCATTCAAACGGAAGTACGTAGGCACGTTCGGGATTTCACCCCGGGCGGCAAGTCAAAATCACTCAAACATTTCATTAATCCATCATTCACCTTGCAAAGCATTCATTCATCGGTTAGTTTATCAGCATGACATAGTCTCGGGATCTACCTCGGGTTCGTAGACCATGCTTTAAACATTGGGTTAATTAATCTAATAATTAGGTTAATTAAAAATTGGAGTCACTTAGGGTTTTTTCCTAGTTTACCCTAAAATAATTAAACAAGGTGGCGACTCATACATTCACGTGCATTTCTTCCTTAGTCACATGCATTCATATGCATTGATGTTTGGGGAGGGGTTCACAGTTTGGCGACTTCACTGGGGACATTTATGTAATCATTTTGCATAAAGTGGACTACGATTGCTGCATAGACTAACCTGCCCTTCTTTAGGGCATTATTTTAATATGCTTTGTTTTGCAGGGTACCCTAACACGAATCAAGTGTTCTTTCTTTAAGAATACTTGATTAGGAGATTTGAACCAAATTGACAAACTTGATTAAGACATTTAAACTTGTTGATTTATTTGCACGATCGAGAATCCTTTTCTCCATTGCATAAAAAATGAGTTTCAAATGAATTTCTTCTCTTTCTGTTCAAACTTCTGAGTCTGGATAGCAAGTAGCGCTGATCGGCAGGTCTCTTTGATTATGTCGACGGACAGCCAAAGCGTCCTCCCTGTTACCGCAAACCGCCCCTAATCCTTTTGGGGGTGGCCCATGGATATGGGTACCGTCGAACCCACGTGAAACTCTTTGTTTCACATGTGGTTAGGTATATCCATACTCAAGGTTCAAGGGTCCCTTATAAGCCGATTCTCTATTTTGAGTCATAGCCTATAGAACCTATCCTTTAGGACTGTATGCACCCAATGATGTGAATCATATCATTAAACAGATTATGACGTGTTGTTATGCGCATTCACGACATGTCATAAACATGGGGTAAACACAAAGAGAGCATGAAATACCCTTTTACTTTCAGTCATGCACAGTTGGACAAGAGAGTCAATTCACCTCACATCAGCTACCTGATACACCGACCACTGTACCTAATCCAGCTACCCTTATCCTTACAGGTGCCCACAATCCGAGTGCCTACCCAAGTGCCAGACACACCTACAGTGCTATCACCAGCTTCACCAGCTTCACCAGCTACACCAGCTTCGCCTACAACTCCAACAACCCTATCCGCACCAATGGCATCACTTGCTGATATCCAAACCCTCATTGAACAACTAGAGGCTAGAATGGAGGCCAGAATGAATGAGGCACTAGCTGCCCAAAGGACCGCCCTGATAGCTGAACTGGGTAATGGGAATGGTAATGGAAATGGGGTTTCCGCTGGGGGAAGTGGACCTGCTGCCTCCAACCAGGGTCCTGCTGCTGAACCTACAAACCCTGCCCTAAACCTGGATGAGATGCCTTCTAAAACTGCCTCTGAGCTGGAAGCTCAGAGAATGAGAGAGAAACTAGAGCTCCTAGAGAGGTCCATCACTGCTCTCAAAACCCACAAGGAAGTGGTGGACATGGACTCCTTGTCCTTGTTCCCTGAAGCCAGGTTGCCAACTAAGTTCAAGATGCCCAACATGGACAAATTTGATGGAACCACTTGTCCTAAGACTCATCTGAAAATGTATGTAGGTGCTCTTAACCCATTTGGATTGAGCAGCGAGCTCCTTGCTCAGTTATTCCAACAATCTCTTACTGGTGTTGCATTGAGGTGGTTTGTCAGCTTAGACCGATCCAAAATGAAAACATGGGAAGACATCTGCAATGCATTCAATTCCTAATACCGCTATAACATGGAGGTGGATGTCACTCGAAGAGAACTAGAAACCACCAAGCAGAAAAACAATGAACCCTTTTCCTCGTTCCTTATGAGGTGGAGGGCCAAAGCCGCCCAAATGATTAACCGGCTTTCTGAACAAGAGCAGGTAGACATAATAATAAAAAACCTGCAGCCTGTCTACCAACACCAACTACAGACTCAGTACCTACCAACATTCCAGTCGCTCATTGCCACTGCTACGAAGGTAGAAGATCTGATTCAAATGGGGCAACTGAAAGAAAGACTCAGGAATCTCAAAGTATAAGAAGCCTAGCCAAGCTGGCAAGGTCCACGAAGTGGCTAGCATCACCCCCACGAATCCTTTACGTGTGGGGAACATGAGAAATAATAATCAATCATCCAGAAGAACCTATACTGATCTCGGGATGCCGATCCTTGTGGTATTCCGAGAAGCTGTCAAGGCCAACTACATCAAGCCTTTGGAAGCAAGGCCACCACCAAATCCATTACCGAGGAATTACAAGGCTGATGAATACTGTGAGTATCATCAGGGACATGGGCACAAGACTGAAGCGTGTTGGATGCTCAAGAACCGCATCCAGGACCTGGTGGACAACGGTTCAATTATTCCCAGAAGCAAGCCAAACATTAGTACTAACCCCTTACCAAATCATGGGGTAAATGCTATTATGGCTGATCAGGAACTGATCGATCCTTTCGAACTGTTCCTAGAAATGAATAACATCTGTGTTTTGGATTTGAATGACCTAGCCGGAGAACTTGATGCTATAACCAGGAGCGGGAGACAATATGAACCTTTAGTTTTGGACAAAATTCAAAATAAACCCTACTAGAGGGCAGAGGAGCCAAAGGAGGACCCGGTGCTGTCACAATTAAAAAAGACACAAGCTAGGGTGTCAATCTGGGAACTTTTGGCATCATCCTTTCCTCATCGCCAAGCTCTTTGCAAGGCTTTGAGTCAACTTCAGACACCTGTGGAAGTTAGCCCTGAGGTGCTAGTATCCACCCTCACCCAATCATCTAAAACACGAAGCATCGGTTTCTCTGATGACGATTTGCCCAAGGAGGGAGGCAGTCATAACAATGCTCTTTATGTCACTGTTCAGACTCGAGACAAAACCGTGCCCATGGTTCTCATTGATAATGGGTCGGCGCTGAACGTCTGCCCACTGAGAGTAGCCAGCTGTCTAGGGTTGGAAGAAACTGACTTCACTCCCTCGGACCAGATAGTGAAGGCCTATGACAGCACCCGGAGGGAAGTGTTGGGGGTTGCTACGCTAAAGTTAACGATTGGGCCAGCTGTGATGGAAGTCCCCTTCCAGGTAATTGATGTGCCGACTAGCTTCAACCTGCTCCTGGGCCGACCATGGATACACCACACTAAGGCAGTACCCTCGTCCTTGCACCAAAAGGTCAAGTTTCCATATGAGGACAAAGTTATTACCATTCAGGGAGATGACTACAATCAACTCAAAAAGCCAAAGGGCCAGCCTCTCTTTGAGGTCAACCCTGAAACTGCCAACCTACCCCTCTCGGGATTTCAGTATGACACTGTGCAGTTCATAGAAGGAAAGGCTGCAAACTCTCGAATTCTCTTTGATTTTGGGACAGTGCAAATAAACTGCATAGTGCCCTTGATGCTTAAGATGTCCTATCTGCCAGGAATGGCTATGGCCAGATCCGGGAAAACATACCCCAAACTGCAAGCCTGGGAGTGTCCGGTGAATGAGGGAACCTTCGGACTGGGCTATGAACCCACTAATAAAGACCGTGCCAAGAGAACCAGGGGGGGAAGGAAAGAGAGTCTACAGATACGGCCTTACTTTCCGACTTTGAACGGTTATTTCCGTAAATTGGGAGAAGCAGTTCCTTACTGTGGCTTCCGAGAACCCTTTTACTGCCCAACCGCTAAGAAAATGTTGCCTGGGTTGGAGATATTCTCAGATGTCTGGGGCAACAGGCCCGAAACAGTAACTGAACTGGAAGCAGAAGACTTCATGCAGCCTAGTCTATTTGACGAAGTTGCGGTTATCACAGGAGGTGACGGGAATCGAGACCTGCTAGATCTGATCAAGCCGAACGAAGGGTCTCTCACCAACTGGTACGCCGAGGAGGAACGCGCTGCTGATAAACCCCCTCCCGAGTCAAGCCTAGTACCCGAGTCTGTAATAAAGTCCTGTACTCAGTCTGAGTCTGACCCTGAGTTTGAAATCGAGTCAGAGTCTAGTTCCAATTCCGAGTCGTCTGTGTCGGATCTGGAAGATCTAGATTTCAAATTCGATGTATTCTTTGAAGACGATTCCGTCATAATTAATAAAGGCTTGCAAATTCTTGATTACCCTGCGTGTCTATCTTTCCAAGCATTTCCAAGCAAAAACAATCAAATAAATGAAATAAGAAATGAAAAGGAAAAAATAATAATTGGCCAAGAAGAAAATGAACATACATACATCGCATCTGATTGCATGAACAGGGAACAGGTCAGTGAATGTTTGAAGAAATTTGTTGATTGTTTCATGTGGAAGGCAAGTGACATCACCGGAATTGACCCAGCAATAGTGGTGCACAAGATTCCAGTATATCCGGAGGCTAAGCCAGTGAAACAGAAGCTAAGAAGGCTAAAAACAGAATGGTCCTTGAAAATCAAGGAGGAAGTTGCCAAGCAGCTGGAAAACAAGTTCATAGAACCTATCGCCTACCCGACATGGCTAGCAAACATCGTGCCGGTGCCAAAGAAGGATGGAAAAGTATGAATGTGTGTGGACTACCGGGATTTGAATAAAGCATGTCCGAAGGACGATTTCCCTCTGCCGCACATCGACTTGTTAGTGGACCGAATGGCTGGACACGAGATGGTCTCCTTGACTGATCTTGCTGTCGGTTATAATCAAATAATGATGCATGAGCCAGACAAAGAGAAAACGGCATTCATGACAGAGTGGGGAACCTATTGCTACAAGGTTATGCCTTTTGGGCTCAAAAATGCCGGGGCAACCTATCAACGAATGGCAACAACCATCTTCCATGACATGATTCACAAAGAAGTAGAAGTGTATGTGGACGATATGGTTGTCAAATCAAGAACGACCGAAGAACATACGACAGCGCTTGAGAAGTTCTTCCTTAGACTTCGAAAGTACAATTTAAAGCTCAATCCGGCAAAATGTCTGTTTGGAGCTACATCCGGAGTATTTCTGGGGCACATGGTTAGTCGGAAGGGCATAGAGATTGATCCTTCGAAAGCTAGAGCTATTCTGGAAATGCCAGCACCAAGGACCGAAAAAGAAGTCCGAGGTTTCCTAAGAAGGCTACAGTACATCAGCCGGTTCATCAATCAGTTGGCCGATACTTGTGGTCCGATTTTCAAACTACTTAGGAAAGGAGTAGCAGTCAATTGGAATAAGGATTGTCAGGCGGCTTTCGACCAAGTCAAGCGATACCTGCTATCCCCGCCTGTTTTACAACCACCAAGGCTAGGAAAGCCTTTGCTACTGTACCTGTCTGTGACAGAAGAAGCAATGGGTGCCATATTAGCTCAACAAGCAGAAGATACAAGGATAGAAAATGTCGTGTATTACCTTAGCAAGAGGATGCTGGAATATGAGTTGAAATACAATAAGATAGAGAAGTTGTGTCTGGCTCTAGTCTGGGCCTGTACCAAGCTGCAACACTACCTCTCGTCTTACACTACACACGTAATCTCTGAATCGAACCCCTTGAAATTCCTTATGGAAAGGCCGGTTCTTGACTGTAAGATAGCAAAGTGGGTGTCAGTGCTCGTAGCCTACGATTTAAAATTTGTACAACGAAAGGCAGTGAAAGGCGGAGCCTTGGCTGTTCAATTAGCAGAATTGCCGGTCGAAGACCAAATGCCGGAAGTAGAATTTCCTGATGAAGACTTGTTGAGCTTGGAGAGTGAGGTCTGGGAGATGTACTTTGATGGAGCTTCAAACTACCACGGAAACGGGATTGGAGTCGTATTCAAAACTCCTTGTGGAGAATACGTCCCAATCGCAGTCAAACTAGATTTCGACTGTACCAACAACGAAGCCGAGTATGAAGCTTGCATAAAGGGATTAGAAGCGGCCCTGGAAAAAGAAATAAAAATCCTTAGGGTTTTCGGAGATTCCAACCGGATAGTCTCTCAAGCTCTAAGGAAATGGAAAATTAAGGAAGAGCGGTTGGTTCCTTACCTACGACGCTTGGACGAATTAGCTCAACAGTTTGAGGAACTATCTTTCCACTACCTGCCGCGCGCCAAAAATCAGTTTGCAGATGCTTTGGCTACTTTGGCCTCCATGATTAATGTAGGGGAAGACCAAATCATTCGACCTCTGACGGTTCGGCTACAGAAACAGCCAGCACATGTCATGAATCTAGTCGATGACAAGCCGTGGTTTTGGGATATACAGAATTATCTCTAGAATGAAGCCTACCCGGAGAGGTCCAACAAGACTGATCAACGGACATTGAGACGGTTAGCATCTGGATATTTCCTTACTGGGGGAGTTCTGTATAAAAGGAGTTGGAATGGCCTGCACCTAAGGTGTGTTGATGAAGGAGAAGCTCAAAGCATCATGAATTCCTTACACATTGGGGAGTCTGGTCTGCACATGCACGGGATAGCTTTGGCTCAGAAAATTATGAACCTGGGTTATTACTGGTCGACCATAAATGTAGATTGCGTGAGGCACGCGCGGAAGTGCCACGAGTGTCAGGTTTTTGCTAAGCTGCAAAGACAGCCTCCGGTCAGTCTAAATCCCATTACTTCACCATGGCCTTTCGCAACTTGGGGCATAGACGTGATCGGAAAGATCCATCCAAAGGCTTCCAATGGCCATCAATTCATCCTGGTTGCTGTTGATTATTTTACTAAGTGGATTGAGGCAGCTTCTTATTCCATTTTGAACGCCAAGAAGGCAGCACAGTTCGTTCGTACCAACATCCTTTATCGGTATGGAACACCATTTGAGATCATCACGGATAACGGATCTCACTTTCAAAGTGAATTTTCGGACCTACTGAAACAAAAGAAGATTCAGCATCACAAGTCTTCACCCTATCGCCCACAGACGAATGGGGCCGTAGAAGCTGCAAACAAGGCTATAAAGGTCATTTTGCAGAAGACAGTTCAAAAGCATAGAACTTGGCACGAACAATTGCCAAATGCCTTGTGGGGATACAGGACTTCAATCAGGACACCTACCGGGGCAACCCCGTATTCTTTAGTATATGGCATGGAAGCAGTGTTGCCTATCGAGCTGGAAGTTCGGTCGGCAAGAATTATCCGGGAAAGCCAGATCAGCGAAGCAGATTGGGCCGAGAATTATCATTCGCAACTCTTGGGTATGGATGAAAAGCGATTGCAAGCAATCCACCAAACTCAAGTGTATCAAAGAAGAATGTCGCGGCATTTCAATAAGAAGGTCAAAGACCGGAAGTTGGAAGAGGGTTGTTTGGTTTTGAAGGAAATTAGACAGCCAATCGTAGACCCACGTGGGAAGTTTCGTCCTCATTGGGCTGGACCCTATGTATTAAAGAAGATTTTGTCAGGCAGAGCCGTCATTTTAACTGATTTGGATGGCTTGGAATTCGCTAATCCATGTAATTTAGATCAGTTAAAAAGATATTTTGTGTGATTGTAATTATTGCATAATGTAAGATGAACTACATTAGACCTGATTCTCTTTGGAAAAAAGAAATTATACATCAGAGATATGTAGGCAGCCCTCTATGGGCGCAGTCTAAACATTTCATAATTTCATTCTTCTTTGCCAAATAAAAAAAAAAAGAAAAAAAAACCCGCTAAGTCGAAAACCCATAAAAGGGCGGCTTAGGCAAAAGTCGGGGCCCGCTAAGCTGAAAACCCAAAAAGGGCAGCTTAGACAAAAATGGGTAAGCTCGCTAAGTTGAAAACCCGAAAAGAGCAGCTTAGGCAAAAATTAGAGCTTGAAATAAATAAAGTTGGAAAATGCTTGGAAAGCTAAATAATTTTCTCAATTTAAGCTAAAAAGTCAAATCTCATTCCAAATAGCAGTTCGAATCAAGCAGAAAAGAGAGTGTCCAATGAATAATAAAGTCTAAGTCAAAGTCTCAAATAAAAAAGCCAAAAAAAAAAAAGGCAAAACTACACTCAAAAAAAAAAATCCAAAGCCAAAAACAAAGGTCAAAAGATAACCCAAAAGCCCATAGGAGCCTAGGTGTCCCGTCTCCTCCGTGGAGCAACATCCTCCGAGTCACCCCTAACTGTTGAACTCTGCCCATTCTCGCCTGTCCGAGGAGCCAGCACAATCTCCTCACCAGTCCCAATCTCATCAGCCTGAACCCATCCTTCGAGTGCACTCAGCAGTGGGGTCCTCCTTGGTCTCTCAATTGGCCAGACAGTGGCAATGAACCAGGCTCGATACTCAGGAGAAGTCTGAATACTGGCAGGATTAGGCAAGGGCCTAACCATATGGTGATCTCTAATCCAAGCCCTAAGGACAGCTCGGGTAACACCCGGGGTAATGGCTGAATCAGCAGGAAAGTCATCCGTAATCGGAACAGTCTGATCTATCCCCATTTGTCTCAAGACACGCGAAGCACAGTACCAAGTACAATGTGTAAGGCCCAGAAGGTAAACCCGGGTGTGATGAAAGCTAACCTGGATAAAACGACTGATGTTGTACCAGGAGATGAACCACAGTATCTCATTCGGACCCAACTCAATCAACCATGAAGTCCATGCATCAGTAGTGGGGTGCGAGATTAAGATCCTCCGTATGCGATACTGAGATGGGTTATAAGGAAGGGAAGTAGGAGCAGTAACCACTTGAAGGTGATCCTTCAACCAAACCTGAGTAATGGATCCTTTCTATTACAAGGGAATGATTTAAAAAGAAAAGGAAAAAATGAGGAGAGATAATAAGGAAAAATACCTGGAGAATAATGGGAGAAACTGTCCAGTCATCAAACCCTAAAGCAGCCCTGTCAAGGCTCCTAATGGTTTCTGCCAGCACAATGCCGCCAATACAGCTCATATCCTCCATTTGTAGAACCATGGGGCAAAGACGCAAATCCCCAAAGCCTGGGTCCCGGTTAAATAAGAAGCCAGCCAATAAACAGAAAACCAAGGCTCGCATCCTCAGCCTCATCCGGTTTGGGTCATCCGGGCAAGCTTCGGAGAATTCGTCAATCAGAGGCAGCAGAATTGCCTTTTGGTCATCAACGATCATAGCCTTAACTTGGGGTCGGCTAAACTGAAACAGGGTTTCAAATGACCTAACATACCCAATTTTTACCTCATGCTTGACCAAAGGGGCATTGGGGTCACACCCTATAATGGCACAAAACTCCTCAAAGAGAGGGCACATTTCCTCCATCATCGCCCCAAACCGGAAAACATGGGCCTCAGGATCCCAAAGTCTAATACAGGCCCTTAAGAAAATCCAGTCAATTACTACACCCCTAAGGGTAATAACGGGGGAAAGACCGTATCTCCCCAAATTGATCTTTTCAACTTTGGAGAGACTCTTAGTCAAGCTATGCATACTATGGTTGTAGAAGGGATTCATGTCCTTTTATTTATTTTATTTATTATTTATTGTTTTTTTTTTTTAAATTATAATAATGAAAAATGATAAATTGAAAAAAATAATAAGAAACAAAGAGAGGAGAAACTGACCCATTTTTTTGGTGTCTAAAAAAGAGAGGAGTGAATGAGAGAAAGACAGCAGAGGCCCTTTTTATAGAGGGAGGGCGCGCCTGTCGGCGGCCTGATCCGGCGGCCCAACCGCCGGAATCGGCGGCCCAACCGCCGAGCCCTCGGCGGCTCAGCCCGGCAGCCCAGCCGCCGGAGCAAAAAAAAAAAATTATAATAATGAAAAATGATAAATTGAAAAAAATAATAAGAAACAAAGAGAGGAGAAACTGACCCGTTTTTTTGGTGTCTAAAAAAGAGAGGAGTGAATGAGAGAAAGACAGCAGAGGCCCTTTTTATAGAGGGAGGGCGCGCCTGCCGGCGGCCCAGTCGCCGAGCCCTCGGCGGCCCAGCCGCCGGAGCAAAAAAAAAAAAAAAATATATATATATATATATATATATATATATATATATATATATATATATATATATATATATATATAATTTTTTTAGGGTGTCCTTTGTTTTTTTTTAGATTTAGTTTTTTTTTTTTTTAAAAAAATGTGTGTGTGTACTTTTTCAAAAAAAAAAGAAAAAAAAGAAAAGAAGAAGGGGTGTTGGTCTTAGAATAAAACCCTATGTTCTCTCAAATTTGATAATCATGCATATATTTTCTCAGTACTGATCAAGTGCAGGTACAAATAAAGTTCGGTACAGAAATATAGCTAAAGTTCAGAGAAGCAGCCGAGTCTCAGTACAGAAAATACAGTAGAAGAAAAACAAAGCAAAGCGGGGAAATCTAGCAGCTATCAGCGGCAGGGCCTCCTCCCCCTCTCATCGTCAAAGGCTGTCTGGGTCCAGCCGCAGCTAGTTCCCGCTCCATCCCGAGGAACAGCTCCATCATCTGGTTAATCAACCCGACAGGAACCTGGAAATCATATAAACAAAAAAAAAATACAAGTCAATATTGAATCTCCTATGAATCCTTTTCATGAGAGATTGTCAGACTTTACCTCAGTAATGTCCTCAGAAGGAAGAACTGTGCGATCCAAACCCTCTAGTGAGACCTCTCGAGAAGCCGGGAGACCGTGGGGAACAAAGTAGGAAATACCATATGGAAGACGTAGACTGGCAAGGTCTGGGTGAAGCGGCCCGGTAGCCTCCAAAATAGCCCGGGGAGCTCTGAAAGAACCTACCAACCGGTTGGGCCCAGCCTGCGACGGTCTCGCAGTCGGGGTAGAATAAGTAGGATCAGTCCTGGGCCTCCTCCTTGGAGTCCTAGTCGAGGGGCCTGAAGCCCGAGAAGAACGGGTGCCAAGCGGTCGAGAAGGAACCGGTTCCTGAAAATCATCAAAACGAGATCCGATGGGCGGCATCAAAGAAAGCCCGCAGAACTCATCGTAATCTCCCCCCATGAGGAACTCCACATGGGGGATGCCCTCAGTATGAGCAGCTGTGAGTATCATCTGCCTACCCGCTCGCATGTCCTCGGGAGGGGCATAAGGGACAGAACGACAGCCTCTTACCTGAAAGTCCACTCTCTCGCCCAAATAATATCGCCGCGGGATGGGGTGTGACAGGACCACTCTCCGTTGGGACAAGGTATCTGACCGCTGAAAATCAGGATCAGCCTGAATCCAGCCTTGTAGGCGGGCAGCCATCGGCCCCACCTCGGCCTATAGAAGATACAAATATGTTAGTAAATCCTTTTTATTTAACATATGTAAAAGTCACCAATCATGTACCTGCTCCACCGGGCACGTATCAGAAAAGGCTCTCAGCTCCTTCAGCGACTTCTTATGCCGGACCGGATGAAGGTTTGATTTGTACCATCTCCAAGCCAGAGGCGCCAGCCCTGATTCGGGGTTAGGCTGGAGCAACTCTGGGCGAGTATAAGGAAAGTGCTCAAATGCCCAAGTCTGCAGAACAAAAAGGGGGATCAGTAAAAAAAAAAAAGAGAGAGAGAAAAGAGTACAGAAAGGGAGAATGTTCCTTACACTACCTCCTAGAAGTAGTAGGTCCCGCTAAGCTTGCCGTGGCCTTGGCTCAAGTCACACATATCATCATACATGCGGCTCAGAATAGCACCAGCCCAGTCATACTCCTCTAAATGAGCCAAGTTCTCCAAACTCTTTAAGATAGAAGGGTTAAACCTCTCTTTCCTGTTGGACCAGAAGGTCGAAGCAAACAACAGCAACAAGGTGAATCGGGCCACCTGAGTAGCCATCAGCTCTCCCCGCCCGTATCTAGCATAGATGCCTAGGGCCTGGAGGGATAACCAACGTCTGGAGATACTCAGAGTAGGGGTAGCAGAGCTTGACTCGACAGTCCGAGGCAGGTCTATCCCAATCAGCCCCACCATCCGGTCGGGGGAGATATCAACCCTCCAATCATCATATAGCTCGATCGGCCGAATGCCGAAAGGGATCCCGGAGATCACAGAAAAATCTGCAGGGGTCATTGTCAACTCGCCCCAAGAAAAGTGGAAGGTATTGGTAGTGTCCCACCACCTCTCAGCCAAAGCACACAATAGCTCCTTGTAGTTACTTCGACCCATGTCAAGATATCTCAGATAGCCCAGATAGGATGGACAGATAATCGCACCAACTGGGTTATTGTGATCAAATAATTCAAGCGGAACTCGAGCCACAGAACTCTCGGCTACATCCAATTTGATACGGGAATCCTAAAAGGTAAAAGACGACCTAAGAGTTACTCCTCGGTTCCTTACTAAGGGTAATATCTTAGTTCCGTTTCTAGCATGCATACTAATAAAGAGGTAACAAAAGAAATTCCAAAATTTACAATTTGGCCTAAGGCCCAAAAGTTCATAATTTGGCCTAAGGCCTTAAAAATCCACAGTTTTTTCGGCCTAAGGCCCAGATAATAAAATATGCAAAGGTGGAAAAGAACTCACCTGGGCATAGATGCCAGTCATGGAGGCATGCGTGTCGGCGTCCGCCATTAGATTAACCTCGTCGAGAGAAATCCCCAAAGACCCGAGAAAATCCTCCTCACTGCTTGGTGAAGCCATAGAGGAAGGAGGTCTTGTAAAACTTTGAAAGATGAGAGGATTTGAGAGAACTCTTGTGTGTAGAGAGTTTAGAATGAGTGGATAGTGAGATTTCAAGCTATTTATAAGAAAATGGCCGAAACGCGGGTCTTCTGGACGCGTCCGTTTTTCGCCTCCAAAATTTGCGTTTCAGACAACCACCTACTCCCATAAATCATTTTTATGGTTGCCGGTGGGGGGCAACTGTGAACACCCAAATTTTGAGGCTCGAAGAGCCATTTTTTTCGGACTGCAAACAGCCCGGCCGGACTAAAGGCCATTTTGGAAATTCACCGAAAATATGCCAATATGGTACTTAAAACGTCCGGGACGTCGCGAGGATCGCGGAACTGGTCTCGGAATTTTTTTTGGAGGTTCGGAACTCTCGGAAAAGCCTCCGGAGCGAATTTTGTCAAAACTACCGGCACGGCGGCTCCGCCGCAGGCCTCCGGCGACCCTGCCCCCGAGCTACCGGCGGCCCAGCCGCCGAGTCCCGGCGGCCCGGCCGCCGAAATGTCCATTTTTTTTATAAATAGTGGCCCCGACCCTCCATTTTCGGCACTCAGTCTGTGTTGACGGACGCTCCTTCTCCCTACGCTCTTTGCGATTCTTTACTGCTTTCTTGCATTTTTTTTTTTAGTTTGATTTTATTGTTGTGATACTTGGTCACTTAAAATTAAATTAAAATTAATTCCCTTAACGAGGAGCTTAACCTGGAGTTAAGAAGCGGTCGACGATTAAATCAGGTACGTAAGTTAAACTTTTGCCTATTTAATTTTAGCACTTCATGCATGCTTCTTTTCTACTCCTAATAATTCTACAACTGCATAAATGCATTCATATCATCATATAGGCAAGTAAATTGCCTCAATTAAAATATGATTAAGCTAAATGCCCGGTTAATTAATAATCGTGGTATTAAAGTTTAAATCCGACAATATTGGCTTAAAATATCTAGTCTTTCAATGGCTATGGTATGATTGCCTTTATTTCGAACAATTTTCGGCTTAAGTCCAATTAATCAATAATTGTGATCAAAAGGCCTTAATTAATCACTTTCTTTTGGCAACAACTTGCCTAAATCAACACATTTTGGCTAAAAGCCTTTTAAATAACCGAACTTTTGGCAAGAATTGCTTAAAATCAAAGTTTTGGCAAAATGTCTTAAAACTAAATCAATTTTTAGGTTTTAAAACCTAAAAATCAATCATTTTGGCGACAATCGCCTAATCGACACTTTTGGCAATTTATTGCCTAAATCACAAAAATCATTTTTGGCTAAAAGCCTTAATTCATTTTTGGCAAGCAAATAAGTTCAATCAAACACATCTTTTTGGCTAAAAGCCGTTAAAATCAACACTTTTGGCATCAAATGCCTAAAAATCAATCAATTCTTTGGCAAAATGCCTAAACAAAATGCACAAAGCATACACACACTCATGCACAAAGCATACACACTCATGCACAAAGCATACACACACTCATGCATAAAGCATCCCCATTGAAAGCCCTCTAAAAGAGGCCTATCGAACTACGTTGACTTTGATCTTCCATTCAAACGGAAGTACGTAGGCACGTTCGGGATTTCACCCCGGGCGGCAAGTCAAAATCACTCAAACATTTCATTAATCCATCATTCACCTTGCAAAGCATTCATTCATAGGTTAGTTTATCAGCATGACATAGTCTCGGGATCTACCTCGGGTTCGTAGACCATGCTTTAAACATTGGGTTAATTAATCTAATAATTAGGTTAATTAAAAATTGGAGTCACTTAGGGTTTTTTCCTAGTTTACCCTAAAATAATTAAACAAGGTGGCGACTCATACATTCACGTGCATTTCTTCCTTAATCACATGCATTCATATGCATTGATGTTTGGGGAGGGGTTCACAACACCATAGCTCCCTGTGGCATAAGGCCTTTCAATTTAGAGGCTCTAAATGTATAAAAACTTAATAAAGGTCCCGATTCAGAGATCCAGTGGCCTAGCTCCAATCCTAAAGAGTTTGGGATGCTTATATGGTCATAAATGGATCAAATAAATAATAAAATAAGGTTGAGAGCAGTATTGATGAATTTGTTCATCTTCTTGAATTAACATCAAGATCATGAGGTTAAACCTTGATAAACCATTTAATTTGTCATCTTTTAATTCATGTTCTTTACATTAGTATTGAATTATCATTCTCGTTCTTTTGATTTTTTGTTGGATGATTATTTCTTATTATGTTGCATTAATTATTATTGCAAATGCAAGAGATCTTAATGGATCTCATTAAAGATCTCGTTTGTAATACTTAGATTGGGTTTGAAAAATTTGGAGGGGTGAGGGTAGATTGTACATTTAGGAAGGATTGTAACTCTTTTCTCCTCCCCCTTTCTTCATGAATGACTTATTTTTATGCTTCATGTATGAAATTATTTGCTTGAATGATATGTTTTCCAAACATTGCATTAAAACCACTTTACATCATAATTTAGAGTTAATCTTATTATTAATCATTGTGAATTAATGGACAATGAGGAGGCCGGTTTAACTGGGTGAAATAGGTGCCTAATACCTTTCCATTTCATACCTAACACCCAGACCCTATCTCTAGTTTAAAACCAGATTAACCGATTTCGAAGAATTGACTTATTTGAGATTTTTTTTCCCTAATAAGAGTGGCGACTCCAAAATAAAACTCTTAACAAAGTAAGGAACCTTTTTCCAAGGATTAAAATGGGTTTGATAAAGGAAAACCATTTTTATTAAATAAAATGAATCAAGCTAGTTCGATTCGGTTCTTTCCAAATCCAACTTTTTAGGAGGAAAATCCCCGCGTCCTCAAATGCTATACTAAGGAAAATATTACGTTTAGGATATTACTGGCCAACAATGAAAAAGGATGTTTGCCAATATGTCTGCCACTGCCTTAGTTGCCAAAAATATGAGTGTGTACCCAGAAAACCCTCCTCAGAACTACAGCCTTTAGGTTCAGCTTGGCCTTTTCTTATAACAAGTGGGCAAAGAAAATTTATAGTGGTAGCAATTGATCACTTCTCCAAGTGGGTAGAAGCCGAAGCCCTCAACACCATTTCTCCAGCTCGGATCATCAGCTTTTTAGGAACAATGTAATATTCAGGTATGGTATACCCTATAAGATTGTTACTGGTAGCAGTAAGCAGTTTGATTCAGGAGCCTTCAAATCTTTTTGCGAAGACTGGCACATCAGACTTCAAATAGAACTATACTACAAGGGCTAAAGAAGCGATTAGATGGAGAAAAGGCTAACTAGGCAAAAAACTTACTGATATGGGACTGAAGCAGTAGTATCAGTAGAGATGGTGTAGACGCTGAATTTTTGCCCTAAAAAAGACATACTAATGATAACTTTTTTGTGATAAAATAAGTTTGAGATATCTAATGAATTTAATTCTCGGCTAATGACCCGAGTTTAAGAAATGTGACCCGTCAGGTCATTTTCATGTTTTCAGGGTCTCAACCAATATATGGCTTAGGAAGCATCTTGAGTGAGTCTGTAATGATCCCAGTGCACTGCCTCATTTTGCTTGCTGCCTGGGCTGATATCGTGAAAAGTGGGCCCAACCTATTTTGGGCCCAATCAGTGGCCCGCGCTACATAAGCCATAAAACTAGGGTCGCCTAGCCTCCTTTGCCTAAATAGACCAAGGATCTAGGCAAAATGAGGAGAAAAGTTGATTGCCTAAGGAAACTCTTGAATTTTTGTTTCATAAAACTCTCTTGATTTAAATCTATAACAAATTTTATAGATTGGTTTTGAGGGAGAACAATTTTTTTATCAAAAACTTAAACAGGTTTGCAATAAAACTTTCTCAAAACACAAATCAACTAAAACAAATCTCGGGTCATTGATCAAAGATCAAAGCTTATTGGGTATTTCTTGCCATTTTCAATCCAATCTGAAATTTTTCTTCAAAACAAGGTAAACTGAGAGTCTAAATCCTTATTCCTCATCTTTTTCTTTTCTTCAGTGACGTAAATCACCATTTTTAAGCCTGGTTGTGAGGGAAACTTAGGATCAACCAAAAAGAGCATGTCTGCATTGAAGTGGCGCCATAAGTAATCAAGCAGCGCAAGGCACTACGCGTGGCGTGCGCCACATGTAGTGGCTCTATGCCACTTCTTCACAGACAGAAATTTGAGGCTTATTTCTTGCGTTTTCTTATCAGGGCAAGACCTGCATGTCACTACGTGCGGCGCACGTCTCTTCTAGTGGTGCCCAATTCTTCATTTCAGAATCTTGGAAATCTAAAATCAATAACTACGCTTTAATTTTGGGATCCAACCGAGTCAAGCCTCAAGCATTCTTGGTTAAAGTGCATATAAAACTCATTTTGGCCCAGCAAATAACCAACAAGAAATGGATAGTGACAAGCGTATTTGTTCATCTTTTAAATTTGAACTCAAATCTTGCTTAAACCTTTAAATTAATGCTTTTAATTTACTGTTCTTTATTTTTATGCACCTTTTAATTTCTGTTCTTTATCTTTATGCACTTTACCTTATTGTCCTTTAATTAATATTTGTCTAATCCATTTAATAATAACTCATTATATGTGGACATTAACATTTATCATCTATCATTTTGAATGAATGTTTGTTGGTTTAACCTTATGAATGTTTATTTAATTCTGTGATCTTCATTTTTCATTTATGTTATCTATTGCTTTTATTATTAAGCTTCATGTAAAGGACCTTAATGGGTCCTATTTATTATTTGACTATAATAATTAATTGGTTGGCAAATTTTAATGGGTTAAAGGATAGAGTGTATTTTTAGGAGATGGCTGTAACTCTATTCTCGTCCCTCTTTCTTTATTTATTGTGCTTTATGTAATAATTCTCATGCTCGATTACTATATTTTCAAAATTGCATAAAAAGTTTTACATCTCAATTAGAGTTAACTCTATTACCAATTATTGTGAATGAATGGACAACGAAGGTGGCCGATTTAAGCAGTTTGGGTGCCTAACACCTTCCCAATATTGTACCAAACTCCCTTACTTAGTCTCTGGTTTAAAACCAAGTTAGTCGATTCCAAAAAATCGATTAGTTTGTGATATTTTCCTTAAAATGGGTGGCGACTCCAAATCAAAACTCTTACCAAAGTAAAAGCCGTTTGTTTAATCCCTTTCTAAACGGATCACCTTTTGAGGATTAATAAGTGGGTCTAATAAAAGAAAATTGATTTAAATAAAATAAAATGAACCAAGCCCATTTTTTGGCTTTTTAGCCCATTCCAAAAAAATCGATGATCCTCAGTCTGTCGACTCTACAGGGGATCGAACCCAAAATCTCTGGTTTTTGGTTTTGGGTTCAAGTAAGGAGTTAACTCCAGAGTGTTGTCCACTTATTCACAATTGTTGATAATATTTTTAACTTCAAATTGAATTTACATTTTTGTATATATAAATGGCATTCATGCATTATTCTCTTCTTAGTCTCCTTTCTACCCTAAAGGTGATATTGGGGGATGTGATCCTTTCACTGTACTCGACTTTTGGGATCCGCCACTAATATACACTACCTATAAGTCATGCACCTTGTGGTATATCAAAAGAATTGGCAAAATCCGTTATCACCATTGGCTTAGACCCAAAGCTAAATGGGAGGAAATAACTAATTCTTGTTTATGGAACCCAAGACTTGTATAACCCGACCAAAGTTCATATAATCGACCCTAGTTCTTTCCTTAGGGTTACCATAATAAATAATGAGATGTCATTCATCCAATAAATGTGAGAGATGTCGGTCGAAAACTACATGATGGTTTATGGGCCCAATGAGTCTTGGCTTTGCTTCCTTTTTGGTAAAAAGGTAGCAGATTGCTGCATGCTCAGTGTAAATTACCACTTTTGAACCATCCAAATAGGGGCAGAATTTATCTAGTCCATACTACCGCTAAGAACTCTTTCTCAGTAGTTGCATAATTTACTTGGGCATCGTCCAAAGTTTTGCTGGTGTAGTATATCACATGAGGTTTATTTTCCTTCCTTTGTCCTAGAACAGCTCCAAGAGCATAGTCGCTGGCATCACATATTAATTCGAAGGGTTCTGACTAGTTAGGGGGCTAAACAATAGGAGCAAAAATTAAAGATTCCTTAATGGTCAAAAAAAGCGCTCATGCAATCCTTATCAAAATCGAAAGTTATATCTTTCGCGAGGAGGTTGCACAAGAGCTTAGCAATCTTAGAAAAATCCTTAATGAACCTCCTATAGAACCCATCATGGCCAAGAAAACTTCAAATCTCTTTCACTGAGGTTGGAGGAGGCATCTTCTGAAGTACTTCGATCTTTACTAAATCTACAATTGTCCCTCTTTCTGAAACAAGGTGGCCAAGTACGATTCCCTTTTAGACCATCAAGTTGCATTTCTACCAGTTCAACACTAAATTCGCCTCATCACATCGCTTCAAAACTCTAAAAAGGTTACTCAAACACCCATCGAACATTTTCCCATATACGGAAAGTGGCAGGAGCATTACATAAACCAAATGGCATTTTTCAAAAGGCAAATGTTCCATAGGGACAAGTAAAAGTTGTTTCTCCTGGTCATTTGGATGTATATAAATTTGGTAAAACCTAGAGAAACCATCCAAATAACAAAAATATGCATGTCCTGCTAACCTTGTGGGTCCCGTACATGTATGGCACAACCCAAGAAGGGGGGTGAATTGGATTTTCTAAAAAATAAAAATTTGACTTTTAAAACAAAACTCAGAATTCTATTTGCAGCGGAAAAGTAATGAACTTATGATAATAAGTCATTGATTAGAACTACCTCATAATGTTCTATTCTGAGAAAATAGAAAGACTTTGCAAAGTGCAGCTACCTATTAGAACTGCTTCAAAATATCTTACTTAATATCAAAACTGCTTTATGATGGAAAGTTATTATGATTAGAACTTCCTCATAAAGTTTAGAAAAACATGAAAGACTGTGTGAGAGACAGTTATCGAAATCTGAACTGCTTCACAAAGCTTTAATCAAGTTTAGAAAACTAATTAGAAACCCAAGTAGTGAAATATACTGTAAGTAGAAGAATAGTTTAGAACTTAGTACATTCACTTAGCAGAAGTCCAGAATTCTAATGTTCAGAAAAGATAAAGCATATTTCAGATTAGAACATTTAAAAACATAATCAACTTTATCATTTCTAAAATATAACTGAAGTGTAAAAATAGTATCAAGCAAGTCTTCAGAAAGTAAAAAGATTTAACACAGTAATTTATAGTGGTTCAGCACTAACTCGCCTACATCCACTCCCCAAGACTCATCTTGAGATCCTCAACTATGTTATCTCTTTTCAAGGGTAAGAGACAAACCAACAGTACAAGGCAATAGATCAACTCCTAGATCTACCCTTTGTCCCGCTAGATTTTCCAAAGGTCCTAGTTAACATCAACCTTTTCTGTTTTTGGCAAAGTACAGAAACTAAGTTATAGACATTAGAATATCTCTCACAAAGAAGGTCACTTGATAACCTATTTCACAATAGCTTCTCACCTAAGCTATTACACAAAAGTTTGTCAAATAAAAACCTATCTACTAAGATTATAAAATCTAAATAGACAGACAGAAATGCAAATATAAGCACAGGAAAAACAGTTTTTCATATTAGAAAATTATCTTAGAAATCAGGACTGTTTTCCAAAAGAAGTTGTTATAAAATTTTTTTTTCTCTTTTAAAGATAAACGTAAAGTATTAAGATGAAAAGAAATAAGGGGGTAGAGATTAAGTTTTGAGAGATAAAAGATATGATCAATGGATGAATACTCTTAAAATGAAAACTCTTTTCTCCACATCTTTCAAAAACGAAAGGCCTTTTTATAGAGAGGGCTGTGACTCTTCGTTTTAAAAAATAAATATCTCTTTTTCAAATCAGAATATTGACTTTCCTTATTTAGAAGATATGGAAATCTTTGTTACCAAAACTTTTGAGTCAACATCTAATCTTTTTAGTAAGCAAATGAGAGACAATCTATCTTTCCTTTAAAAACAAATATTTTCAAAAGTAAATATTTGAAAAATCTTTTTCAAAAGATTTATTTACCAAAAACGAATTAAAATATAATCTTCCTTCATTTAGGTAAGAAAATAAAACCAAGATTTTTGGATCTTCAAAAAACTTTATTTCCGAAAATGAAGTGCATAAGATCTTTATTCAATTTATTCTTATTACCAAAATTGCTAGAGACAAAGTCTCTTTAATTTAGGTAATTTAAATATTTCGAACCTTAAGAAAATTTAAAAAATTAAATTAAACTTTTCCTTAAAAAAAATTTTATGAAAAGAAACGAAAGAAAAAGTTTTTGATTTTAAAGAGATAGTTTCAAAAAAACCTTTTTGATAAAGTGAGAGTAAATTGATTTTTGTGCTTATAATTGGATATTCTTTCTATCCTACAATGAATACTAAAAATCTAACCACTAGGGTCTTCAAATGTCTTCACAATCCTTGACTTTGTAGGACTTGCCTTGTTCATTTATTACTTTTTCATATAATCTGCACAAAATATTATTAGCACAAATAATATAATTTAAATTTTTTTTTTTAATCATCAAAATCTCGAGATTAATATTTGACCCTTGAGCCAACAATCTCCCCCTTTTTGATAATGACAAAACCAATAAATTTAATAAATATAAAACATGTGCTCCCCTTAAATTTTATGCATAAAATATATATATATATATATATATATATATATATATATATATATATATGTAAGTTCTAAGTATGTCATATGATCAATCATGAAGCAACTTTAGAACATGTATTATGCTCCCCCTGAATAGGTGCAGTAAAAACATTTATGGGATTTAGAATAAGGAATAATTCTTAGAAACTGATATTAGAACTAGCAAAATGGAAAAGACATTCTAAGTTCTAATAATCAGAGCATATGGTCAGAGCAAAAAAAATAAATATTGATATTAGAAATACAACAGAAATCTTAAGTCTTATTTTTGCGATTCAAAACAAGAGACCTAGCCTTGGTTGTTGCAGCAATTCGTGTTCTCAATTATTTATAGAGAACGTAGTTATGAGCTCCTTCCATGGCGGTTTTCATGACTGCTAGTAATTTCTGGAGCTAAGGTGAGTTTTAATTAACTTCCTCCAACCATTGTTGGTATGTGAATTTTCAACCGTTTGATGGGTCATTGATAGAAATAGGTCTGCTTTGTAGAACCTCATTCATTCCTAATCAGATGCAAGAAGAGTTTAATCAACGATAGTGATTTTTATTACAGTGAGTACAATTCGATTTTGGTTGGTTGTGAGAGATTTGGTGTTGTTTTGGGTGGTGATTGCCATAGATTTGGGGAGGAGGAAGACGATGGAGAGAGGAAGATGGTTAAGAAAATGGAAGTTTAAAAGGGTACCATATGTCATTTTAAAATAATTCTCACTCATCTTACTTTTTAGCTTGCTTTAACGGAAAAAGCAATTGTTTTAAAGCGGTAGGAGAGTTTGATCAGGCGGAATTAATTATCGATC
Source organism: Jatropha curcas (assembly GCF_041381405.1). Taxonomy (NCBI): domain Eukaryota; kingdom Viridiplantae; phylum Streptophyta; class Magnoliopsida; order Malpighiales; family Euphorbiaceae; genus Jatropha; species Jatropha curcas. Next base: position 11,629,328 of record NC_143151.1, on the reverse strand, counting down.
GATAAATATCTAATAGATAAAAATAAAGAGATAAATTAATTAATTTTGTAAACATCAGAATGAAATAATTATTTTTCCATTTGATTATTTTTGATCTTTTGCAGCTTCCAAACCTGTATTTCAAAAAGGTGGTAAATTGTGAGTTTCTACCCTAAAGTTTATGCTTTTATAATTGTGTTCTTTTACTTTTTATTTTATCTAGTTAAAGAACAATTAGGGTGGATAAAAGTAGTGAAATCGAATGAACTGAACTGATTGATTGGTTCAATTTGATTTGCTCTTGAAAGTATCAGATTTATTCCTCAATTTTACAGAAAAAATCTTAATTCTGTTTAATTCCTAAAAAATTATTTTAATCCAAAAATTAAATTAAAACTAAAAACTAAAAATTAACAATTTAAATTTAATTTAATTAATTTTTTATATATAATATAATACTATAAACTATTTATATTATTAAAATAATTAATATTACTATTATAATAATTTAAAAAGCTAAAGGGGCAGAGCATCGACTACCTTTGTACTAAAGCATAGGCTAACGTGGGTTGGTTGATTCTTGAAATCACCTGTTGAGAAAAGAAAGGCCCTCGACCCACAAATGAATAGGAATGGCAACAACAATATAAGACCACTTCTTCATTGTTCCCGGTGAGTCAGGTAGGGCAAACGAAATTGTTAGTTACATGACCTATAACTAATTTAATTGGTTATATTTTAGATATAATATTTTATATAATAAATATTTTATTATTAATAAAAATGACATTCGTTTATCTTTTATATTCTATTGATTGAATCTTGGTAAAAGATAAAGTCCATGAGACAATATTACTTTGCAAAGTAAATTATAATGTGGTTATAACTATGAGTTTTATTTTGCATTAAAGCAATGTGTGAACACTCAAATTTTGAGGCTCGAAAAACCTGTTTTCCCGGATTGCAAACAATCCGACCGGACCGGAGGCCATTTTGGACATTTACAGGAAGTATGCCAATATGATACTTGAAACGTCCAGAAAATTGCGAGGATCGCAGAACTGGTCCCAGAATATTTTTTGGAGGTACGGAACTCCCGAAAAAGCCATTTGAACAAAATAATAGCAAGTCCGCCGGCCCCGGCGGCAAAGGCTGCCGGCAGAGGCGGCGAGTGTTGCCGGCCACCGGCAGCGGCGGCTATCGCCGGAAGGGGCGGCGGCTGCCGCCGAGGCTCTGCCAGCCACGGCGGCGGCGGCCGCCCTCCAGCCCAATTTTTCCCTATAAATACAGCCCCGGGCACTCAGTTTTACTCACTCAGTCTGTGTTGACGAACGCTCCTTCTCCCTTACACTCCTTGCGATTCTTTTACTGCTTTTCTGCATTTAGCATAGGCTTTTATTTTGCTGTTGTGATACTTGGCCACTTAAAATCGAATTAATTTTAATTAATATTCCCCTAACGAGGAGCTTAATCCGGAGTTTTCAAGCTGAAGCTAAGAAGCGGTCGCCGATTAACTCAGGTGATAACTAAACCCTGTCTATTTAATTTCAGCATTTCATGCATATTTCTCTTCTACTCCTAATTCTACAACTGCATTCACACCACCATAATCATTTTGGCAGCAAACTGCCTTAAGTAAATAAGTTTAGGCTAAAATGCCCGGTTAACCAATAATCGTGGTATTCATGCCAAATTCCGACAATATTGGCTAAAGCCTAGTTAATTAATAGCTATGGTATAATCGTCTTTATTTCGAACAGTTGTGAACCCCTCCCCCAAATATCAAGCATATGATGCATATGACTAAGGGCAGAAATGCACGTGAATGTATGAGTCGCCACCTTGTTTAATTATTTTAGGGTAAGCTAGGAAAAAACCCTAAGTTGACTCCAATTTTAATTAACCTAATTATTAGATTAATTGTCCCAATGTTTAACGCATAATCTGCAAACCCGAGGTGGATCCCGAGACCATGTTGCTGATGAACTAACCTATGAATGAATGCTTTGCAAGGTGATTGATGTAATTGGACCAATGAAAATGTTTATGTGATTTCGACTTGCCGCCCAGGGTTAAATCCCAAATGTGCCTACGTACTTCCGTTTGAATGGAAGATCAAAGTCAATGTAGTTCGATAGGCCTTTTTTAAAGGGCTTTGAATGGGTATGCTTAATGCATGGGTGTGTGTATGCTTTGTGCATTTTGTTTAGGCATTTTTGCCAAAGAATTGATTGATTTGATTTAGGCATTTGTTGCCAAAAGTGTTGATTTAAGGCTTTTAGCCAAAAAGATTGATTTAGGCAATTTATTGCCAAAATTGATGTGATTTAGGCGATTGTCACCAAAATTGATTATTTGAAGGCTTTTAGCCAAAATGAGTTGATTTAGGCAATTTATTTGCCAAAAATTGATTAATTGGACGATTGTCGCCAAAATTGATTATTTGAAGGCTTTTAGCCAAAATTTCGATTTAAGCGATTTGTCGCTTAAAAAAAGATTAATCTACTTATAGGCAATTTGTTTGCCAAAAGAGATCAATTGATTTGTAATGTAGGCAATTTATTGCCAAGAAAAACGTGTTTAATTAAGGCTATTTAGCCGCAATTATTGATTAATTGGACTTAAGCCGAACTGTTCGAAATAAAGGCGATTATACCATAGTCATTGATTGACTAGGCTTTAGCCAATATTGTCGGATTTAGGCTTTAATACCAATATTATTAATTAACCGGACATTTAGCCTAAAATTATTTAATTGAGGCAGTTTATTTGCCTAATGATGACGTGAATGCATTTATGCAGTTGTAGAATTAGGAGTAGAAGAGAAGCATAAATGAAGTGCTAAATTTAAATGAGCAGGGTTTAGTTTATGTACCTGAGTCAGTCGTCGGCCACTTCTTAGCTCCAGGTTAAGCTCCTCGTTAAGGGAATATTAATTAATTCAACTTTAGTGACCAATTAACAAAGCAAGAAAGCAATAAAGCTAAATCAAAATGCAGAAAAGCAGTAAAGAATCGCAAGGAGCGTAGGGGAGAAGGAGCGTCTGTCAACACAGACCGAGTGCCTTGAAATGAAGACCCGGGGCTGTTTTTATAGGCGAAAATCGGACTGGAGGGCGGCAGCTGCCGCCGTGCGGGCGGCCTGAGCCGGCTTGATCAGCGGCAGGCGCCGCCGTGTCCGGCGAGCGCCGCCGCCGCGACTGGACTTAAGCCGAACTGTTCGAAATAAAGGCGATTATACCATAGTCATTGATTGACTAGGCTTTAGCCAATATTGTCGGATTTAGGCTTTAATACCACGATTATTAATTAACCGGGCATTTAGCCTAAAATTATTTAATTGAGGCAATTTATTTGCCTAATGATGACGTGAATGCATTTATGCAGTTGTAGAATTAGGAGTAGAAGAGAAGCATGCATGAAGTGCTAAATTTAAATGAGCAGGGTTTAGTTTATGTACCTGAGTCAGTCGTTGGCCACTTCTTAGCTCCAGGTTAAGCTCCTCGTTAAGGGAATATTAATTAATTCAACTTTAGTGACCAATTAACAAAGCAAGAAAGCAATAAAGCTAAATCAAAATGCAGAAAAGCAGTAAAGAATCGCAAGGAGCGTAGGGGAGAAGGAGCGTCTGTCAACACAGACCGAGTGCCTTGAAATGAAGACCCGGGGCTGTTTTTATAGGCGAAAATCGGACTGGAGGGCGGCAGCTGCCGCCGTGCGGGCGGCCTGAGCCGGCTTGATCAGCGGCAGGCGCCGCCGTGTCCGGCGAGCGCCGCCGCCGCGACTGGACTTAAGCCGAACTGTTCGAAATAAAGGCGATTATACCATAGTCATTGATTGACTAGGCTTTAGCCAATATTGTCGGATTTAGGCTTTAATACCACGATTATTAATTAACCGGGCATTTAGCCTAAAATTATTTAATTGAGGCAATTTATTTGCCTAATGATGACGTGAATGCATTTATGCAGTTGTAGAATTAGGAGTAGAAGAGAAGCATGCATGAAGTGCTAAATTTAAATGAGCAGGGTTTAGTTTATGTACCTGAGTCAGTCGTTGGCCACTTCTTAGCTCCAGGTTAAGCTCCTCGTTAAGGGAATATTAATTAATTCAACTTTAGTGACCAATTAACAAAGCAAGAAAGCAATAAAGCTAAATCAAAATGCAGAAAAGCAGTAAAGAATCGCAAGGAGCGTAGGGGAGAAGGAGCGTCTGTCAACACAGACCGAGTGCCTTGAAATGAAGACCCGGGGCTGTTTTTATAGGCGAAAATCGGACTTGAGGGCGGCAGCTGCCGCCGTGCGGGCAGCCGGGGCCACCGTGATAGGCAGCCTGAGCTGGCTTGATCGGCGGCTGGCGGGTTTGCTAATTTTTCGTTTCAGAGGCTTTTTCGGGAGTTTCGGACCTCCAAAAAATATTCCGGGACTAGTTCTGCGATCCTCGTAATTTTCTGGACGTTTCAAGTACCATATTGGCATACTTCTGGTAAATTTTCCGAATGACCTCCGGTTCGGCCGGACTGTTTGCAGTACGGGAAAACTGGCTCTTTGGGCCTTAAAATTTGGGTATTCATAGTTGCCCCCCACCGGCAACCATAAAAATGATTTATGGGAGTCGGTGGTTGTCTGAAACACAAATTTTGAAGGCGAAAATCGGACGCGTCCAGAAGACCCGCCTTTTAGCCTTTTCCTTATAAATAGCTTGAAATTCATCATTCTTCATTCATTCTACACTCTCCACATTAAAGAGTTCTCTCAAATTCTCTCAACTTCCAAGCTTCCTTCATCCATGGCGTCCTCAGATCTTAGCGGTGAGGATTGTCTGGAGTCTCTAGGGATTTCCCTTGACGATGTCGATCTTACGGCGGACGCTGACACTCACACCTCCGTAACCGGCATCTTCGCCCAGGTAAGCTCCCTTTTACTTTTTATATGTTTATTTACCTCTTAGGCCTTAGGCCAAATTGTGGAATTTTTTGGGCCTTAGGCCAAATTGTGAATTTTGGGCCTCTGTGGCCAAATTGTGAGTTTTGGGCCTCTGTGGCCAAATTGTGAATTTTGTTATTTTTCTACACTTACTGTCTTATTAGTATGCATGCTAGGGTAGAACTAAGACATTATCCTTAGTAAGGAACCGAGGAATAACTCTTAGATTGCTTTACCTTTTAGGACCCATATATCAAATTGGATGTGGGTGAGACTTCGGTGACTGAGATTCCGCTCGAAATATTTGATGAAAACAACCCGGTTGGAGCGATTATCAGCCGTCCCATCTGGGCTACCTGAGGCATTTCGACGTGGGTCGGTACAGCCACAAGGAGTTACTGGGCACTTTGGCCGAGAGATGGTGGGACACTACCAATACTTTCCACTTTTCTTGGGGCGAGTTGACAATGACCCTTGCGGACTTTTCTGTGATCATCGGGATCCCTTTTGGTACTCGGCCGATCGAGTTATATGATGACTGGAGGACAGAGATCTCCCCCTACCGGATGGTGGAGCTGATTGGGATAGACCTGCCTCGGGTCGTCGGACCAGGCTCTGCTACTCCGGCTTTGAGCGTTTCCAGACGCTGGTTATACCTCCAGGCCCATGACATTTATGCCAGATACAGGCGGGGAGAGTTGACGGCTACTCAGGTGGCCAGATTTACTTTGTTGTTGCTGTTTGCTTCGACCTTCTAGTCCAACAGGAAAGAGAAGTTTAATCCTTCCATCTTGAAGAGTTTGGAAAACATGGCCCATCTTGCAGAGTATGACTGGGCCGGTGCCATTTTTAGTCGCATGTACGACGACATGAGCGATCTGAGTCGGGACCACTGCAAACTCAGTGGGACCTACTATTTCTGGGAGGTAATGTAAAGAACATTCTCCCTTTCTGTGTTTTTCTGTTCATCTTGATTTTTTTTTTATTGATTCTTGCTTCTTCTTTGTTTTTGCAGACTTGGGCATTTGAGTACTTTCCTTACACTCGCCCGGAGTTGATTCATGCTGACCTTGGATTAGGGCTAGTACCTTCGGCTTGGAGATGGTACCGATTAAACCTTCAAACCGTGCAGCGCAAGAAATCGTTGAAGGATCTGAGAGCCTTTTTTGATACTTACACTCTGGCGTAGGTATGTGTTTAGTAATTCTTGACTATGTTAAATAAAAAGGATTTATTAACATATTTGCAACTTTTATAGGTTGAGGTGGGGGCGATGGCTGCCCGTCTACAGAGCTGGATTCAGGTCGACTCCCGCTTCCAACGGTCGGATGCCCTGTCTCGGCGGAGAGTGGTATTGTCGCACCCCGTTCTGAGGCGATACTATTTGGGCGAGAGGGTAGACCTTCAAATAAGAGGCTGTCGTTCTGTCCCTTATTCCCCTCCTGAGGACATGCGAGCGGGCAAACATATGATTCTCACTGATGCCCATACTGAGGGTATTCCACATATGGAGTTCATCCTAGAGGGAAATTATGCTGAGTTCTGCAGAATCTCTTTGATGCAGCCCATTGGATCTCGACTTGATAGTTTTCAGAGATTGGTTCCTTCCCAGCCGCTGTGAATACTCAAATTTTGAGACTCAAAAAGCCTGTTTTCCCGGACCGCAAACAGCCCGGCCGGACCGAAGGCTATTTTGGAAGTTCACTGGAAGTATACCAATATGGTACTCGGAACGTCCGGAAAATTACAGGGATCACGGAACTGGTCCCGAAATATTTTTTGGAGGTCTAGAACTCCCGAAAAAGCCTTTAGAGTGGAAAAAATATAGAAAGTGAGCACGGGCACGCCCGCTCGGACCAGGCGAGCAGGCTCGCCCATCAGGGCGGGCACGCCCACCCAGCCTAGGCGGGCAAGCCCACCCAGCCTAGGCGGGCAAGCCCACGCCCACCCGGAAGGGCGGGCAAGCTCGCCTGGCCCTGTAGGGCACGCCCGCCCTGCAGGGAGGGCATGACCACCCTTTAGGGCGGTCTAGCCTGCCTTCGAGGGTGGGCACGCCAGCCCTCGGGTCTCCTTTTTTCCTATAAAAGCAGCCCCGGTGCTCCGTTTTTAGACACTCAGTCTGTGTTGACGGACGCTCCTTCTCCCTACGCTCTTTGCGATTCTTTACCGCTTTCTTGCATTGTTTAATTTTAGTTTTATTTTATTGTTGTGATACTTGGTCACTTAAAATTAAATTAAAATTAATTCCCTTAACGAGGAGCTTAACCTGGAGTTAAGAAGCGGTCGACGATTAAATCAGGTACATGAACTAAACTCTGCCTATTTAAATTTTAGAACTTCATGCATGCTTCTCTTCTACTCCCAATAATTCTACAACTGCATAAATGCATTCAAATCATCACATAGGCAAGTAAATTGCCTCAATTAAAATATGATTAAGCTAAATGCCCGGTTAATTAATAATCGTGGTATTAAAGCTTAAATCCGACAATATTGGCTTAAAATATCTAGTCTATCAATGGCTATGGTATGATCGCCTTTACTTCGAACAATTTTCGGCTTAAGTCCAATTAATCAATAATTGTGACTAAAAGCTCTTAATTAATCACGTTCTTGTGGCATTAAAATTGCCTACATTGCAGTTCATTTAATTACTTTAGGCAAACAAATCGCCTATAAGTGAGAATAACCAATTTTTGGCAACAATTTGCCTAAATCAACCCATTTTTTGGCTAAAAGTCTTAAATCAAGCATTTTGGCGACAATCGCCTAAATAATAAATATATATTCAATTCATAATATCACTTGATTAAATATTATATAGCTTAAGAAGGCAATATTTGCTCAAACTCCCCATTAATTTACTTAAGTTCTCTATATCCTGCCATGCCCATATACTACTAGCTTATTTCATAATTACATCCATCTATATTTATAACAGATTCTACGCTACATGCCTACACACGACTAGCATTGAGCAACTTCAAAGTTCCTGAGACGGTATTGGTGCCACTACACTAGCTTGGTTTGACAAAGAAAGGTTTGGAGATAGGTTAATTGCTCCTTCGTCTCTAAGTAGAACAAGGGAAAGTGAAAAATCTAGATGGGGTTAATGAGGTTCTTGGTGCCGTAAATACTATATTATCGAACCCATTAAGTCTGCAAAATCCATCATTAAACAATACTAAGATCGCCACCAAATAAAGGGAATGAGTTTAAAGCAGTATTATTAATTCAACCTAAGCAAAATTTTTGAAATTCTCCAACCTGATTGTTACTTCGCACTAACAAACCTCAAATCTCAAACCAAAGTTAGTAATAAAAGCATCACTTCCTTTCTTGTCTTACAAGAAATTGATTTATAATTTTGTTTCTTAACTTACTTCAAATAAAAGCTATGGAGATACCCATACAACTACTGCAGTTCTCATATAGCAATTTTAAACTAAGAATTCCCTAAAATTCCAAATGAACAGTAAATTAAAACCCAGCCAGCTTATTAATAAATAAAATACCCCAAATATCTTTAGGTTCTACTAAGGACATAAATATAACATTCCTTCTCTATCTAATAAAATAAGTAACTCGCAAAAGATGCACTAAGTAATAGGAATTCCTTATTTTAATCTTTACATTAAGAAATTACATTTATTTACATTTGTTGTCATCTCAAGCTATATCCCATGATTCTTTATCAACTCTCATCCTCAGTTATTATTATCAGTAATACTTGTCACTTGCACATAATACATCTATAGGCTCAATATGTAGCTTCAATTGATATAACTCATAAAAGTTTTCTAACTAGATGCTATCAAGCTAAAGAAATCAGAATTTTCTGATTAGAACCCATATATTTCTTTAACTCCTTTCCGAATGAAAACTTGATTCACAATATCATATATTCATACCATAAGTATTAATTCAACAATCAATTAAAATGGTTGTTGCCAACCTAAGAAAATCAAGATTATTAATTAAATTCCATACTATATACACTAGTTAATTCATTTACTAACAAAGATTTGATTTACCTTCTCATATATCTGAGGTCAATGCACTAATTTTTAACAAATGATTAGATTAGTTGCTGCCATATTGAAATTAGTCTAACTTCTCATTGAAAGCTGAAATAACTAAACATACTTATCAATCTCAGTTGTGCTTAAGGTTAACAATTTAAATCAAAGATTTTTCTCAAATTTGCATATACACGGTACCTTGGATTAAAGCTAACTATTATCACAATTGAATTACATCGATTTCCAAACTAAAATCATTTTATTCACCCTAAATCATTCATTATATAAAATCAACTAACATTTGAGAGTTGGCAAAAAACTGGAGCAGACTGTCAGTTCACATCCTGTCCTAACTTAAATTATAACATAATTTTTGCAAATGAAGAGAACCTATTTACAACATCAATATAAGTTCCATTCAAGCGAAACTCATGGAGTTTCTCTAATCTATTGCTGCCGACCAAAAGGAACCACAGTTATCTAATCAAAATTCATTTTCCATATGCTAATTAATTCATTCCCCATTTATGATTTAGTTATTCATCATCTTCTATATCCATCTTATTATACTAGATCCGTGAACTTAGCCTGACCTATTAAACATCCTACATGTACTAGGATTTTAATTCTATTCTATCTAATACACTTACTACATACTAAACTTTCACCTTATTAATTCTTAGAATACGCCAACTATCCCTTGACTGCATACACTAGTTCCATATTTCTGTTGATGATTCAACTTAATTACCCAACTTACCATTCTTCTACCTGACACCCTTTTGTGTTCCTAAATATCCTTAGGACTAGGTCTTTTCTTCCTATCTTACCACTCATCCGTATATCACATGAATCCCTAACAACTTATGATTTTATAATTATTGATATTCATTGACTATTATCAATCTTCCCTTCTGTGACCTTAACTTTTCATTTTCCCTCTAGCTCTTTGATATTTCCTATGTTTGATGCGCCTTCGAAATAAAAATGAAAATAGCATTGTCGAGCTATAACATTATTAAAATCGAGTAGTTAAAATAAGATAAGGATATCGTCATAATAGTATATGTACGGAGTTTTCAATATTTCCTCTATTCCAAATTTATTTCAATTTAGCATGTACTTAAGAAGGCAATTGTCAATCAAAACTTAAACTTTTGTAAATGAAAAAAAATGCAATTGTGATTTTTAATGCGTAAATCGAGTTAGCTAAATATACAGGCCAAATTATTTTATAATAGTTCAAAAGCATGACATTTTTACTAAGAGAAACTAGATTTTGTAAAGTTTTTAATCCAAAGAATCATAAAGATTGTTAAATAGGTAAACACATTAGTTTTAAATCGCTCAAAGCTATTTTTCCCATATTAAAAATCCCTTTTCCAGTTACCAATCATTCAAGAGTCACGAAATAACAATTGCTTCAAACATTAAAACTGTTTTTCTTCTCTCTCTCTCTTTTCTAAAAATTTTGTGAAATTTTTTGGTCTTAAATATTTTTAAATCAAGTAAATTGGTTTTAGAATAAAAAAAAATGAAATTCAGATATAGCGTTGCATCGCAAAGATTAAAAGTTGGTTTATGATGTTTAAAACTTTTCTATTTTTATACTTTAAAGCATTAAATGTTTCACAAAAATCAAATCCTAAAAAGAATTTAACTCAACCACTATAACAATAATATTAATGATCAAATTTTGGAAATAAATGTGAGTGCAACTTAAAAAAAAAAAATAAACAAGTATCATTCAAAACCATAAAAAAAATGTTAAACAATTGTGAAATTTTCTCAAGTCAAACAATTTATAGTTTAAAAGTATCATGTCTATTAATCTAAGGTTTAGGGCACATCCAACTATAGGAACTCAACGAGCTAAAGAAGAACTATCTTAGAATTTTAGGTTTATGTTTATAGTGTAAGGTCTAGGTACTTTAAAATATCAACTTCTTAATTGGTTTTCAAAAATTTTCATTTTTATTTTTTTTTTTTCGTTCGTGTCATCCAAACGAACTCTAAGTACTTATTTAGTTCTAACTATTTATTATAATATTCAGAACAGTAATTTATGAAAATCTCTATTTTTTGTATACACATTTGTTCTTTCTCCTTATCCAGCGGTATTGACATTTGTATTATTTATATCATGGACGGACTTTTCTTATCCATTCCCATGTCCCAGGTCCATCAAGCTAAGGGCACAATCCTCATTTAAAAGGGGTGCACTGGTTGATCAAGCCACTATACTTCCTTCCTATTTCTCCTGTGTTTCCGAAGCTTAATGGGGGGAATCTTATATATTATTTATTTATAGAAACACTTGAATTTCACCATTACCTTTTTCTCATTTCTATATGATTATGGATCAACAACCATTTTAGTGCATAGCGCATCCACCGGCACCAAAACAGAATTCGATCCAAGGTACTCCTCCATTATTGGTTATGGCCGATCCCAACATTAGGACGGGTTAGTCAACTACCGAATCTTAATTCTCTCTAAATTTGAATTTCTAGACCTTAATTCTTGCTTAAAAGAAAAAGGAAAACTGTGCTAGAAGAGAAGGAAGCCCTAAGTTCCGTATATTACTTACTAAGGCCCTAACTTTTGCTCTGATACCAACTTTGTCACAACCCATTACCTTAGGCCGAACCAGCACTAGGACCTGGATAGGCTTAAAGCTATCAAAGCACGTAGTAAGCCTAAAAATATACTATACAAACTTCTTATTCAATAGAAGTGGCCTCAGGCCCAATATCATCAACATTCACATATCATAAGTCTTGGGATCACTTGGCCCATATCATCATACTCGATGATAAATTAATTTCCAAAGTTCTTTAAGCCCATATCAATATATTGCATAACAGAAACTTCAATAAGTAATACATTATTAATTTCTAAATTTATTATACATGACTAATGTAATTGCGGAAAAATTTAAGAATTTAAAATTTCACCTCAGTACACCAAACAAAATTAATCTAGGTTTCGTTGTCTACATTTCCTCTAGATTCGGGTGGCATAGAATCATGAGATACCAGATGACTTGTAACCTGGAAAAATATTAAGGCAGGAATGAGTGCCTAAACTCAAAGAGTAGGTTAGTTAACCCTTTCAGCCCCCACAATCACACAAATGCGTAAGTAAATCTATCTAGTCATCCGACTAGTTATATGATCATATAGTTTATCATACAAATGATAAAACAACAACAATCACAAATATTAACACCTTCATATAATCACATCACGTGGAAATTGATCAGTGGCGTAACAAAAATCCCAAACGAGCCGCCCTCACTCATGTCCCGCCCTCTCATCACGTGTGCACCAGGGAGTCGACCCCCCCATACATGACCGATCGGTCTTAACCTTACTTGACTAGCCCTCTCATTTGTTTTATACTCTCTTTTCTTTTCCATACCAACAGGAGGCCACCCTATGGTTTTCCATATCATATATCATTAGATGCACACGAGGGCGACGATCTCCCTATACATGGCCGATGGTATCGAAGACTGCCCTCACAAGCCCGTGGTGACCCACTTCATCCCAATTCCACACAAGCAAAGCATACACGAAGCACATCAAAACTAATCAAATCATTTTCAATAGCAACAAATAATGCAACAAAAAAACAAACCATTTAATAAGTAATGCATGTCTAGCATTTAGTCGTGTATGCATGGATACAAATGCAGGTGGATGATGCAAATTATCTAACTCTACTCATAGTTTCTTATTGTCCTTAACAGGACTCTCTTTATTACTACTCCGTTCCAGCTTTTGTCTTAACGTTCTAAATCTTGATAAGCATCTAGAAGGATAATTTCTGAATAAGAATTCTAATAATAATAATAATAAAACTTAATTGTCATTCATTAGCTAATTAAAATCATTATAGCTGTTTACCTTTCCTTATTAACCACATAGTACAAGTCCTTTATTTATTTATTTATTTGTTTGTCTGTTTATTTATTTATTTATTCTAATTGACATTTTAATAAAGCATAAGGTTCTTCTAGTAACTAATGTTTTATATCACTAATATTAATAATAATAGTAATAATAATAATAATAATAATAATAATAAAAAGAATACTAATAATGCTAATAGTATAATAGTATTGTTAGAATGGTAAGTAAACTAATAGGTTTTTAATATTTACTCTTATTAACCATACAACAAATCTAATTCTCTAATAATCTCGTTTTACAAAAAATCCGGCAGCATTTCTCCTATAAATTGGGTTTTTCGTACTTTATACATCATAGATATCAACGTTGTACACATAGCCCATCCATTAGGCAAAGCAATCCAATCTAAAGCCCATCTTCCATCATTATAATACCATCTACCAATTCAACTATAATTACTACATATAAATATATTTCTCATCATCTGTCAATTCAAGTTTATAAGTATTAACATTTAAGGATATTCATCTTTAACTCAATCCATTCTAGACTTCACACTTAAATGTATGAAATAGCTATCCATATGGTAATAACAATATTCATAAGAATTCCAATCGAAAAGGAGGAACTAGGTCTGAGAGCATACCAATCGAAAGTCAGACTACAATTTCACGCGCGAGGAGAAGATGATTCTGGCTCTTGGGGCCTCGCCAGAGACTCGCCGGTCGACCACTGGATCTCTGCCGCCACCCACCGTGGAAAATCGAACCTTCACCAAAATTTACAAACAATACATCATTGCATTCCTTTCGATGATAGGATAACTAATATTGTGATCAAATCAAGGTGGGTGTGAACTATTTGGCCGAAAATTGGTTGGAAAGATTCGGTGGTGACCATTTTGGATTTTTTGATTCTGGCTATAACAGTCGGCAGGAAGGCGATCAAATGAAAGAAGGAGAAGAGAAGAGTTGTTTGGGACTTACCTTGCACTCTGGGCTTGCCCAAAACGGCGTGAATTGCTGAAAAACATTACTGCGATTGTGCCAAACATTTTTGCATGCGAATTTCTCTCAATCCATGTGACTAATGGGTGACCTGAGGTTTCATTGTGCTTCTTTGCATCAAGTAGATAATTTTAAAGTCCTCACTTGCCGGATTCCATGGAGTTTCGGCCAGAAAACAGGAAGGAGAGGATGAGGGGACCGTCGGCGATAGGGAGAGGAGAAGGAAAGGGTGAGGGTGAGGGGTTGAGTGATTTGGTCCAATTGGTTTCCCATAAGAATCAATTTCTGGTTTGATCTAGAAATTTCTAGATTCTTATGATTTTCAACTGGTATGGATTATTTTCCCGATTTGATCTGGTTAATTTTGGTTTTTAAGTGGTTTGATTTATTTTAATTAATTTAATCAAGTTCTAGAACATTCTTCAATTTACTCAATAATAATAATAATAATAATAACAATTGAGTTTAGAATAATTAATTTAAATAATAGGCATATATATGTTTTTAATAACTAATTTAATATTTAACGTCAAATAATAACCCTTGAGAAGTTTAGAACATTCTAGATTAGGAGGTACGATAATATACTTTGGGCTTGGGCCCAACTTGTAAGTTTGGACTCAGATTAAAATTGTTTGGTATTTGCAGCTCATGCAATCAAAAATCTAAATTTTTGATTTAATTAAAATTTGAATATTTTGAAAATAAAATTACGGGATGTTTCAGTCACACACATAAAAATGGATATGAGAAAGTGAAAACGATAAATCAAATCAAGTATTACTTGATTACAAATTAGTATTGGGACATTAAGGATAAAATTGTAATTTATATTTAATTACAATTTTACTTAAATTATTAAATATCAACTTAATTGATTTATGTCTAAAATTTATTAAGATAAATTTTAGATTAAATAAACCTAATGTTTTTAATTAAGATTTACTTATTTAAATAGTTAAATAAATAAATATAATTGATTAAATTGAAAATCCTATTACTATGTGGAGTATGATTTATTTATTTAATTGTTTAAATAAATAAATAGGCACATATATATATTTTAGCTATAATTTATTTAATTAAAAGGTTTAAATAAATAATTATAATTTATTTATTTATGACGTAGGGTTTCATATATAAGGTTTAAGAGACAGTCTAAATACAATTGTTGTTTATAGCCACCATTATATACTCTATTTTCTCAACCCTCTAAAATAATTTTAGAGTTTTTTTATTATCCATTCGTGAAGATAGTACTACATGCTGAACACTTGGACGGCATGTGATTTGTGACAATCTAGCCGCATAGATCAAAGTTTCGAAGAATCTGCAAAAGAGGTATTCTTCTAAACAAATTTTATCGCTTTAATCGTTTAAACACATTCCTATTGATATAATTATATTTATATAATTTTCTCTTTTCGTTGCGTATTATTGATATTGAAACTCAACAAAAATGAATTCAACAATTCCATTAGTGGTGGTTGGAGCTGAAACCTCCCTAACCCTAATGAAGATAGGACTGACTACTTTCTCTAAGGTGCAACCTTTTTTGTCTGTGTCCATCTAAGAGTCTATCAAATTGTGGGATTGATATGCGGTGTCAGGTGATGATGTAGTTATCACTAACCTGCCAGTAGCAGGTATCTACCATGATGTTCTAAGTAGAGTTTAATATATTAATCATTTTAGAGCATTATTTATAATTTTAGTATTTTCTTTTTTACTTTTTACTAAAGTATATGAACATACATTTAATTTTATTGTTTCCTTTATGGAGAAAAAAATTATTTTAATGTATTATATGATTTGTTGATAAACGTCTTATGTCATAATTTTGTATGTGTGTATTCCTGGTGAGTTATATTTTCTATTTTATATCAAAAAATAAATATTATACTATATTCTTTAATAAATAATAATAATTTTTTTTTAAAAAAATAAGCTATTTGTAGTAAATCATTATAGCCGATCAAATTAAAGATTTGTTAAAAATAATAATTAAATATATTATATTCTTACCATATTTAATATGTAAATTATATGGTATAATATAACCAATCAAAATAAGTTTACCTTTATTTTTTTTAACCACTAAAATTAAAATTCTTAAAAAAATATTGCATTTGTATCATATTTAATATATGATTGGTGTCATTTTTACGGTATTTTTAATATAGTTTTTATTTGGAATTTTAGTAATTTTAATCACTTTAACTAATTTTTACTTCGTTTTATTTATATTTTTGTTCAAAGCTTCCCTGAATCATAATCCACTTGATCTTAAAGAAACTTGCAGGGTTTTAGCACAGAAAAGAGCATTATAAAGCAAAACACTCAGACTCTGGCACGCCCAACCCGTGCACATTAGCACGCCCGTGCTAAACTTAAGAAAAATCAAGTGGAGACTCAAACTCTGGCACGCCCGTGCCTAAAAGGACCTCAGGGCGTGCTTGCATAAACACGCCCGTGATGCATTTTATCTTGGAAAGTTAGAGCCTAGCACACCCTGGTCGTGCTATGAAGCACGCCCGTGCCACAAATACTTCTCTGGACGTGTTGCAGAGCACGGCCCGTGCTGGATCATTCACAGAACTCAGACTCTGGCACGCCCAAGCCATGCTATGGAGCACGCCCGTACTAAGAATGTAATGCTGTCTTGAATTAAAAACGCAAGCCAGTCTCTATAACTTACATGGGCCCACCTCAGATATTTTCCTGACGTGCAAAGCAAGATCTAAACCTATTCAGGAAGATGGAAGAGTCCTAATTGAGAAGAAATCCAAGCCTAAAACAGTTTGCGATCTCCAAAAAAAAGTTTCGTACTTAATAAGGACTCTATTTCCTAAACGGAGTCGGATTTTCTTCCAGGAGGTCTATTTAAAGAGAGAAGCCATTCAGTGTAGAATCATCGGGTGTTCTATTATTTTTTTTACACAGTTCTCTCTCTCTCAAAGACTTTAAGCATCCAAGATTTGTGTCAAGATTCAAGGAAGTCATCCACGTATCTATTGTCTAGTTTTTATTTCCAAACTCTTAATCTTGTTTTACTTTTCATTATTCATATTGATTATGAAGTTTTATTAAAGTATTATTGAGTTGTATTTAATTACTATATCGAACTAAATCCTCATACTAGGAATTTGATGTAACTTGAATTCTTTTCCAATTTATAATATTAGATTTGTTTTTCTTAGTTTAAAGTATAATTTGTTATTGCACTTAACGCTTCCAGACAGAGTTTCTCTCCTGGATTGATGTATTTCATTAATAACTATAGGAAGAAGGGTTTTTGATATGAATAGGGTAATAAATTACATGAGAATAATAACTTGATGCGGAAGCTATATGGTTTGACTCATGGGGGGTTTTCATAAGTTAAAGACCTTAGATTATGAATTCATAAAACAAATCACAAAACTTAATGATTTAATTCATGTTTGATTGCGCTATTGGAAGATAAGTAATTAGACCGGGTTAGAATAGCTAACAATACATCGGGAGAGCTTGTTAGTGATTTTAGGGTTGTTTCTCCTACTGAAACAATTAAAATTGATTAACAAACTAATAAAATAATTGGGATAGAGTTAAGTGAAATGAAAATCCCTAGTAATTTTAAAATCCTTGATTTCTTTTCGTCTGAATATTGTTGCTTGATTTATTTCTGTTTTATTTTTAAAATTTACTTTTCTTACAATAAATTTCTCTTATTACCGTTTAAATAATAATAAGTTAACACAATTTTGGTACTTGATATACCATCCCTGAGGAGACGATACTCTACTTACTTTATATTACTTGCTACGATTTCGTATACTTGCGAAAAATAACTGTCAATATACACCTTATTTAGTATTCATCAAATAATGTTACCATATTATATTATATTACTATATAATATGTATATATTACCACATAATATGTACTTTATATAGTATATAAGTAATTTTTTTTATTCAATAGAATTTAGATTTAAATATGAAATTAAATATGACAAATTAAATTAAATTTATTTTATTTTTCAATAAATCAAATTAAAATTCTTAATGATATTTTTGTCAATTCATAAATTTAGTAGAAATATTTTTAGCAGTCTCAAATTCATTCCCACTGTTTGTATTCCCTCGAGCCAGAATCATGCAAAAAAGTTTGTGATTTGATTCCAAAATAATTAGCAAATGTAGCCCCGTTACCCAATTGGGTAATGAAATGACAAAGGATGAAATAAAACCCAAGATCCAAGATCTTCACTGTATAATTAAAACACTCTACCATTAAAGCAATTCTAACATTTGTTCTATATATAGTTAAATAGATATATAAAATTACACTCATATAAATATTACGGTAAATAAGTGTATTTGCAGTAAATATTTTAATAATTATTATTTTGATATAGTTAATTATCGGCCAAATGCATAAATTTATCTATGTGTTTTACGGAAAAAACCTTGTGGCACCCTAGACGTTGCGAGGGACCTATTATGTCCCTGAACTTAATTATGAACTTTATTAACATTGTGCAATAACAGTTTTTTTATGTTTATGGCATATATGTGTAAAATATTTATTTGATGTATGGTTAGTATAATTTTTGGAATAATAATTTTCACATTTTTCACTATCCAATAAATATTTAATTGATCTAATTTTACAAGTTCGAGCTTTTAATAGAATAATTTTTGCAAGTTAAAGTATCTAATAAATATAATTTTATAAATTGAAACGTTCAATAAATCAAAGTAAAAATTAAGAGTGTCATAACGTTTTCACATAAATACAAGGGTAAATTTATACATTGACGGTTAATTACATAAAAATTATATTGCACGGATGAATTCAATTTAGTTTGATGAGCTTTATCACATTATATTCAGTTTAGGAAAAATTAATGATTGCTAACCGATTGGTTGAGTTTATTAAATCTTTCACATTAGAAATAATGTACTTATTTTGTGGATAACGGTAGCTTGGCGATCACAGTTACCCAAAATGTAAGAATTTACATTTTACAATTTTCATATTATTTGATATGAATATTTAGAGCATGAAATTGAAACTGCAATTTCAATGTTGCTGGGAAAAAAAATTTAAAAATACAATTAAACCGTTTTGAAATTTGTTTTACTAGAAGATGTAAATTTCACTTCAGAAACAAACTTTAATGATATTAACTAATATTTTAATACAACATTCTTATTAGCAGCAATTAAATCAAAAATACAAATGAATAGATAAAATAATTTATAAAACCCTCCATTCATAAAGATTACTAATCTATTATTTGAAATTTTAAATAATCTCAAAATAGTGGATTTTCAATATATGAATTAACATTTTTGATACTAAAAATGTTTTTTTTTTTTTTTTTTTTTAATGCACAAGGGAAGAAAGAAAACACAACTACATTGCACAGGATGAGAATAAACAACATCAAATAAACCATGAAGCATCAAAGCAGGGGCGGCAAACTTCAAAATTTTATAAAATTTCCTCTATAAAATTGTGTAAAATTTTTTTTTTTCTTGACCCCCTTTATTTTTGGAGTCTGTCTCAACCTCTGCATCCAAGAAATAAATGAAAGAGAGTCTAGGATATGTAAGGCTTCAGAAACAAAGGTAGCGAAATTAACATAGAAAGTTTATTCATTTTTATTAATTAGTAAATCCCAATAACTATGAGACTTTGAAGGTGTAAATAAAAACATCCTCATATCTTCATTAGAATTACATAAGACATGCAACTTATATATATATATATATATATGAAGAGCTTTTGTTACTTCATAGATATTATGGCAGTGGAGCAGGTGCGAGTGTCCCCGCAAGAGCACATATACCTTTGAGTGTTAAAAGAAAACCAGAAGATTGAGGGAACAACATTGAGAAACAATTAGGATTGGCTTCGTTGATGACCTTGCAACAAGGCTTTCCAATAAGATTGCTCTGGTTGGGATTAGTAGTAACTTGACTGATAGAAGTGAAGCATCCTTGAACACTAGCTAAAGAGGCAAAGCAAGTCGAAATGTTTGGAACTGGAAGCAATGGACTTTGGGCTAATCCATATGGAATTGACACTGAAAGACATGAAAATATCAACCCAATTACAAGAACTTGTGCTGAAAATGTTGTCATTGCCATTGATGTGCTTGTTGATGGAAAAAGGTGGTTGTGAGTGGGGGGATTTTATAGTACTCTAGAGGAGAAGGCTTAGACTTATTGAAAATTTAAAGTATATAGGATATTAGGAAATTTAATATTTGTATTTAATTTCAGTTTTCATGTAAGATGATGAGCCAACTCTACAGTGCTATGTTATATTTATACTTCAGCAAACCTTTTTAAATTTTATTTATTTTTAGAGAAATAATTTATTTATGAGAAATATATATATCTTTCGAAAAAATAATTTACTTTCTATTATTTGATTGTTTATCGAAAATGAATTGAAAATTATTTTTATATTTGGAACATATTAAAAATAATGTAAAAGGAGAGAGATAACAATAACGTTGGTTTATAATTAATAGATGGCAAGCATTATAAAATAACTTTGTATAGTTTTTTTTTTTTTAAAATCAAAGTAGAAATTTTATTAAAAGAAAATCATATATGGATATGAAATACAACATCTTTCTATATAAGAAGTGTGAAGAATAAAAGAGCACAATTTTGATTTGAAATATCTTATTAAGTTAATGAGGCGTAATACATGTGATATAGAGAATCACTCGTTCTACTTAGTGGCTATTCATAGTCACTCCATGATCTTTCTACAAGTCTAATCTAAATATTTTCAAAATTAAATTTATATCTTATTTGGTATTTTTACTTTATCCAATAGAATTTAGATATAACTAAGAAATCCTTAATGATATTTTTGTCAATTTATAAACTTAGTAGATGCATTTTTTGACAATCCCGATATTCTCCCTATCAATTTCCACTCATATATATTATTAAGTACATGTTGATTTTTCTATATTTGATTGCAATGTTTATATGACACAATTAACTGATACAGTTATTCTTTTATTCAAAGTTGTCAAGTACATGTTGATTTTTTTATATTTGATTGCAATGTTTGTATAGCACAATTAATTTATATAATTATCCTTTCCTTCAAAGTTATCAAGTACATGTTGATTTTTCTATATTTGATTGCAATGTTTATCTATTATCTCATAAGAAATTTAATATTCTTCAAAAATATATTTAATTTCTATCTTTGGTTGCAATATTTCTCAATTACTTCTGTGAGAATATCAATATTCTTTAATGAGATTACAAATTAAAGAGGGGTGAGGGTGAAGTTCAAAATCATACGTAATTGATATTTGTTTTGGTTGGTAGATAAGGATTTCATTGACTTGTTGGGGGTCATATTAGACACAAAATATCATATTTTCATTGTAAAATTTGACACTAGTAGAAAATTACATATGTGAAGATTGAATTTATGAAATTCAACGGTTATATATTAAAATTTTCTTATGGATTTTGAATTTTTTTTTAAAACTTTATATTGGATACATACTAGACAAGACCATGATCTTAAAACCCCTGGATTCGATTTCAAAACCTTCGGTTCCTGTTATAAGAAAGATGGAACCAAATAGTATTGTCGTATTTTATCTATACCTTATATAGTATATAATATAATTTTTTTTTTATTTTATCTAATAGAATGTAGATTTAAATAGAAAATTAATAAAACTAATCAAAATTAAATTATCTTTATTTTTCAACCAATCAAGTTAAAATCCTTAATGATATTTTTGTCAATCCATGAACTTAGTAAGGACATATTTGGTAATCCCAATATTTTCCACCAACTCTTACTTTTATATATACTAGCATTTTTTATGACGTGCGATGCACATTGACTATGCTCGTTGTACGTTCATTCTTCACACTCGTTTATTTTTTATTTATATAATATTAAAATATAAATTCTTATTTAGATTGAGTGATTAAAATATATAACACTTTATAGATACAATAAATATTTTTTTTGGTTATACGTTAATGTATTGATTCATACAGTTTTTATTATACATTAATTGCTTGCATTTTTTTTAAATAAAAACCAAATTGATTTGTGAAAATCGTTATATGGCTTCTATTATAAGTTTTATAATTAATTTACATGTTTTATTAATGACTTTCACTATAATCTGGTAAATAAATATATTTTAACAATAGAATAAAAAATCAATCTAAAAAATCAAATTAAATATTAATAAATAATAATAAATTTTCATTTTTATTTTTATTTAGAGTATATTAAAATCATGAAAGCATTTAAAAATTATTAATAAAATTAAATTTTTTAATAGAAATAGAATTTGAATTATATAAACATCAATATAGCTAATAAAATTCGACATGTTTAAAAATAATAATTTTTTATCTTAATTTTGTCCAACTAAATTAGAGTGCAATTTGAAATTAAAAAAAATTAATCATACCCTTTTTAAATCAAAATTTGAATTATCTAGATATATTTATTTCAAATAAATTCAAAAAAACGTAAAAATTTTCAAATGCCTCATATTTACATACATTATTTAAAATAATAATATTGAAGCTAAATTTTAAATTATAATAATAATAAATTATTAAAATTATTAAATTATTATTAATAATTTACATAATAATATAATGTAATAAAATATAACTAGACATAATAAGATAATAATAGTAAAAATTTAAAATTTTGAAATGGTTAATATATATATATATATATATATATATATATATATATATATATTAAAAAGTTAAAAAAACATCCAATCAAATTATAGAAATATTATATATATTTTTAGGTTAAAATTTTTTAATTGGCTAAGACTAAGGTTATTTTAGGATATCTTAAATTTCACAAAGACAATATCGGCAATCTCATTATTTTCCTCCTCATTTCCACTTTTATATATAATACTAGTATATTTTATGACGTGCGTTGCACGTTGAGTATACTCGTTTTTTATCATTGTTTAATTTTTTTTATTTATCTAATATTAAGCATAAATTTTTATTTTAGATCAAAATAAGTACAATAGTTAATTTACATCACACTTTGCCTTAAACACTACAATGCTATTTGTATATAATTAATTCTATATTTACATAGCGTAGCAGTTTCAAAATAAAATTCAATCCAATCCCTAAACCTATTTTTAGCCACTTATTTATGTGTGCAGATTCTTAAAACTCTAATAGATGCTCAAAAAAAAAAAAAAATCAAGTGCCACTACACTAGCTTGGTTTGACAAAGAAAGGTTTGGAGATAGGTTAATTGCTCCTTCGTCTCTAAGTAGAACAAGGGAAAGTGAAAAATCTTGATGCGGTTAATGAGGTTCTTGGTGCCGTAAATACTATATTATCGAACCCATTAAGTCTGCAAAATCCATCATTAAACAATACTAAGATCGCTACCAAATGAAGGGAATGAGTTTAAAGCAGTATTATTAATTCAACCTAAGCAAAATTTTTGGAATTCTCCAACTTGACTGTTACTTCGCATTAACAAACCTCAAATCTCAAACCAAAGTTAGCAATAAAAGCATCACTTCCTTTCTTGTCCTACAAGAAATTGATTTATAATTTTGTTTCTTAACTTACTTCAAATAAAAGCTATGGAGATTCCCATACAACTACTGCACTTCTCATATAGCAATTTTAAACTAAGAATTCCCTAAAATTCCAAATGAATAGTAAATTAAAAACTAGCTAGCTTATTAATAAATAAAATACCCCAAATATCTTTAGGTTCTACTAAGGACATAAATATAACATTCCTTCTCTATCTAACAAAATAAGTAACTCGCAAAAGATGCACTAAGTAATAAGAATTCCTTATTTTAATTGCTTTACATTAAGAAATTACATTTATTTACATTCGTTGTCATATCAAGCTATATCCCATGGTTCTTTATCAACTCTCATCCTCAGTTATTATTATCAATAATACTTGTCACTTGCACATAATACATCTATAGGCTCAATATGTAGGTTCAATTGATATAACTTGTTAAATTTTTCTAACTAGATGTTATCAAGCTAAAGAAATCAGAATTTTCTGATTAGAACCCATATATTTCTTGCCCATTAACTCCTTTTCGAACCCACAATATCATATATTCATACCATAATTATTAATTCGAAAATTAATTAAAATGGTTGCTGCCAACCTAAGAAAATCAAGATTATTAATTAAATTCCATACTATATACACTAGTTAATTCATTTACTAACAAAGATTTGATTTACCTTCTCATATATCTGAGGTCAATTCACTAATTTTTAACAAATGATTAGGTTAGTTGTTGCCATATCGAAATTAGTCTAACTTCTCATTGAAAGCTGAAATAACTAAACATACTTTTCAATCTCAGTTGTGCTTAAGGTTAACAATTTAAATCAAAGATTTTTCTCAAATTTGCATATAAACGGTACCTTGGATTAAAGCTAACTATTATCACAATTGTATTACATTGATTTCCAAACTAAAATCATTTTATTCACCCTAAATCATTCATTACATAAAATCAACTAACATTTGAGAGTTGGCAAACAACTGGAGTAGACTGTCTGTTCACATCCTGTCCTAAATTAAATTATAACATAATTTTTGCAAATGAAGAGAACCTATTTACAACATCAATACAAGTTCCATTCAACCGAAACTCATGGAGTTTCTCTAATCTATTGCTGCCAACCAAAAGGAACCACATTTATGTAATCAAATTAATTTTCCATATGCTGATTAATTCATTCCCCATTTATGATTAATTCATTCCCCATTTATGATTTAAGGTTATTCATCATCTTCTACATCCATCTTACTATACTAGATCCGTGAACTTAGCCTGACCTATTAAACATCCTACATGTACTAGGATTTTAATTCTATTCTATCTAATACACTTAGTACATACTAAACTTTCACCTTATTAATTCTTAGATTACGCCAACTATCCCTTGACTGCATACACTAGCTCCATGTTTCTGTTGACGATTCAACTTAAATACCCAACTTACCATTCTTCTACCTGACACCCTTTTATGTTCCTAAATATCCTTAGGACGAGGTCTTTTCTTCCTATCTTACCAGTCATCCGTATATCACATGAATCCCTAACAACTTACGATTATATAATTATTGATATTCATTGACTATTATCAATCTTCCCTTTTATGACCTTAACTTTTCATTTGCCCTCTAGCTCTTTGATATTTCCTACGTTTTGTGACATCCTACTGAGTTGAGTCTTTGCATAGAGTCGAGTTGAGTCGGGCCGAACCAAACCCGATTGGGGTAGAATGGGATTATACGTGGACTTACTTGAATGAGAGAAAAAGATCAAAGTATAAGGGTTAGGATTTACTTGCACTAAAAGATCAAGCTTGGGTATTAAGTTGTAACTTGTTGACAATTGAGGTACCATTTGGTAAGTTTCACATAAAAAGTCATTGATATTTTGATGGCCTACCCGTGAAAACCATTTCACTTTGCCATTTTCATCTTTATCTTCATCTCCTTCCTTTCCCTCCTTTCCCTTCCTTTCTCCATCCATTTTCATGGTAGTTAAGCATTAAGACAACCTCTATTTTCTCCAAGTAAGTAGAATTTCTTGAAGCTTTATGTTATTCAACCTCTAATTGAGTTATATTGTAGATAATTTATAAGAATTCCGATGTATATAGGAGAAGTGAGTTCAAAGATTGTAGAAAAAGGAAGCTAAAGAAGAGCTCAAGCTTTTTGGAGTGAAGGTTTGATATCTCTTGTCATTTACCATTTTCTATGCATGAGAACTTGTGTGGTGTGTTGCTAATGAGACACTATGTTGCTTAATGTTGAGTGAGAGGACTGAAAATGGTGAGAAAGCATGGGATGAACTGAATAAATGAAGTAGATATTGAGTTTATGCTGAAACAGGTTTTGCTGGAAAAGAACTAGTAACTTCACCTTAATTTTGACCCTATTTAATGATGGAATCATAGAAGAGTTATTTGTTCCTCTATGTGTTAGCTTTACATGGGTCTTTGAATCACCCAAATCGGAGTTATATATTGAGAGATATGACCAAAAGAGTACAGACTGCGCAGGCTGGAAAACACGTCGCGCGCTCGCGAATTTCATTGCGCGCTCGCGAATTTGGCCTGTAAACTCACTGACTCTCATGTGTGCTTCTCGCGCTCGCGACTTGTGTTTTTATGTTCTTTTGGACTTCATTTTCTATGCAATTGTATTCCTTTGCTCAACTTGTATGCCTCCAATCATTTTGAAACAAAAAGACAACATTAGAACATGTATCAAAACAACATGCAAGCATGCAAATGATGTGAAACCAAGTAAACATTATGATTTATGAAGTTATGAAACCATTAATATGCTGTTGTGTTATACTATTGACATACCAACATTATGCTCCATTGAGGTTAGGTAGAAACCATGTAGATAAGGCTATGTCGCGACATAGGATAGCAGATCTGCACCCCATACAGTTTGGTACTCCGGCTACAGGCCGTTGAGTGGATATGATTATATATGGGCCATAGCAGCCAAGCATACAATTTCATCCAGTTTCATACAGTTTTTCTTATCACTTCGGTTTCACTATAACCTTATGGAGCCATACAGATATCTTGACATAACATTGCATAAATCATACAGTATAATAAACAGCAAGAAAGATCATCAAGGTAAAATGAAAGTATCATGATATGTGTGCTTATACGTGCCATATGTGTTTACATGTTTAAGTATCCATATGTGTTTACATGGTTCTTTCTATATATGTATGTGCTTATTTGTTTCTTTATAAGTTGAGATATCCACTGAGCTTTATTTGCTCAGCGAGTTACCTGTTTAACTCGCAGGTTTTGAGACTGGACCGTAGAGACTCAGCTTACAACTGCTGCAGTTCATCTGTAGAAGATTCAGTCTTCAGGGTAGCTACTCATTTTGATGTGTATCTTTTGTCTATCCTTTTCATGGCATGTACAGGGCACACAGTTGGGCCCATTCCATTTTGAAAACTAGTATCATGTCTTGTAAATATTAAGTACATTATTAATATAAACAGCATCAGCATAATATAATAGTCTGTATCCATTATGATATCAGCATGACAGGCCATAAAGTCAACCAGTTTGTAGCGTCTCGGTTCAGTTCATTCAGGTTAACGGGTGGACCGGGAAGGGATGTTACAAATTTTGGTATCAGAGCCCTAGGTTTAGTTTCCTCGGGCTTGCATGCATAAGTCAGTACAGTGTACATGCCATGACTACCCTGATGAACTAAGCAGTTGTTGTTCTTTTAGGAGGATGTCACAGGAAGGTGAGAGCTAGTCACACGCCTCTAGAGCAGTGGAGGGTGAGGCTCCGGTAGCACCAGGTCAAGAGGTATTGTTAAAGCAACTTACGGATACTTTTAGGCAGATTGCAGGGGTGATACCTCAAGCACCCGTAGTAGTAGAAAGAGAAAGAAAGCCCCCACTGGAGAAGCTTAGAAAATACGGTGCGAAAGAATTCAGAGCTAGCAAGGATGACAGTCCAAAAATAGCTGAGTATTGGTTAGATGGGACGTTGAGAGTCCTGGAACAGTTGCAGTGTACACCAGAGGACAAGTTGCTTTATGCTACATCATTGCTGATAGACGAGGCATATACATGGTGGACTACTGTTCAGCAGCGAGTATCAGCAGAGCAGCGTACCTGGCAATTCTTTTTGGATGAATTCAAGAAAAAGTTCATCACAGAGGCTTACCTTGATGCTAGAAGGAAGGAATTCTTATACCTTAGGCAAAATAGAATGTCAGTTGCAGAATATGAACGAGAATTCACCAGACTCAGCAGGTATGGTGAGCGGATAGTGGCTACAGAGGCCGAGAGGTGTAAAAAGTTCCAGGAAGACCTGAATGATGAGATCCAGATGGGAGTGGTAGCTTCCAGATTCAGAGAGTTTTCATCTTTGGTAGAGGCAGCTCAAGAGATAGAGCGCATTCAGGCCAATCAGCGTACCAGACGCCAGCGGTCTCAGCAGAAGAGAGACCAGACTTAGAGTGCACCCAGTATATATCAGTCGGAGAGCAAGAGATTCAGAGGTGCTAGTATTTCAGCTGGTTCTAGGCCTTCCTTTAGCCAAGGCTTAGCTAGGGGTGCTAACGCGCCAGCAGTATCAGTTGTGGCTAGTTCTGCCGGTGGTAGTCGAGGTTCAGGCAGAGGAACTGGTAGAGGCATCGGTAGAGGTGCAGAGTCAGCCGGTTATACTTTGCCACCTTGTGAGCATTATGGCAGACGACATGGTGGAGATTGTTGGCTGGTGACTGGCAAATGCTGGCTATGCGGAGCATCAGACCATCAGAAGAAAGACTGTCCTAAGAGGGCAAAAGTTCCTACACAGTTCATAGCAGGCAGAGGTAGAGGTGAGACCTCCAGAGGGCAGAGACAGCAATCAGAGACTGTGGACAGACCCGATACTAGAGGTCCAGCCAGGGTTTATGCTATGCGAGCCAGGGAAGATGAGGAAGCTCCATATGTAATAGTTGGTGAGTTTTCTTTATGTGATCATACAGTTTATGCTTTAATTGATCCTGGATCATCACATTCATACATTAGCGTACCTAAACCTTGGGTTAAAGGGTTAGCAGTTGCACATGTGAGTCAGGGTATGTTGGTTACTAATCCATTAGGAGATGTAGTAAAAACCCATACAGTGGTCAAAGGATGTCCAATTGTTATTCATGGAAAAGAGTTTCCAGAAGATCTTATGGAGTTGCCATTTAGAGAATTTGATGTTATTCTAGGCATGGATTGGCTATCCAAACATCAGGTTATAGTTGATTGTGCACAGAAAAGGGTGACATTATATACAACAGCAGGGGAAGAGATTACAGTAGTCGGGAAGCGGTGAGATTTTCTGGGTAATGTGATATCAGCCATGGTAGCAAAGAGATTAATTCAGAAGGGTTGTGAAGCATACTTGGTATGTGCATTACAAGCAGTGAAAGAAAAGTCAAAAGTGCAAGACATACCAACAGTGTGTGATTATCCAGATGTATTTCCAGAAGAGTTACCAGGGTTACCACCATGGAGGGAAGTGGAGTTTACCATAGATGTCTATCCTGGAGCAGCACCAGTATCAATTGCACCTTACAAAATGGCACCAGCAGAGTTAAAAGAGTTAAAGATTCAGCTGCAGGAGTTTTTGGATAAAGGCTTTATCAGACCCGGTGTATCACCTTGGGGAGCACCAGTATTATTTGTAAAGAAGAAAGATGGATCACTCAGATTGTGCATTGACTACAGACAACTGAACAAACTGACAATTAAGAATAAGTATCCCTTGCCTCGAATTGATGATTTGTTTGATCAGCTAAAGGGTGCAGGCATGTTTTCTAAGATCGACCTCAGGTCGGGATATCATCAGTTGCGTATAAAGGAAGAAGATATCGCTAAGACTGCATTCAGGACCCGATATGGTCACTATGAATTTTTAGTAATGCCATTCGGTCTCACAAATGCACCAGCAGTTTTCTTGGATCTCATGAACCGCGTGTTTCATTCATACCTGGATCAGTTCGTGGTGGTGTTTATAGATGACATTTTGGTCTACTCAAGAGACAGGGTTGAACATGATAAACATTTGCGGATTGTACTTCAGACACTGAGGGATAAACAGCTGTATGCCAAGCTCAGTAAGTGTGAGTTTTGGCTAGAAGAAGTTTCTTTCTTAGGACATGTGGTGTCATCGGAGGGTATCAGAGTGGACCCTAAAAAGATTGAAGCTATTGTTGATTGGAGACCACCCAGAAATGTCACAGAAGTTCGAAGTTTTCTGGGTTTAGCCGGTTATTACAGAAGGTTCGTAAAGGGATTCTCCATCATTGCATCACCTTTAACAAGATTATTGAAGAAAGCGGTTGTATTCCAATGGGATGATAGATGTCAGCAGAGTTTTGACACTTTGAAGAAAAAGTTGACTGAAGCACCAGTGTTGACCCAGCCAGTGTCAGGTAAAGACTTTGAAATTTACAGTGATGCCTCTCATACTGGGTTAGGATGTGTACTTATGCAAGACAGAAAAGTGGTAGCTTATGTCTCCAGACAATTGAAGCCACATGAATTGAATTATCCAACCCATGATTTAGAACTGGCAGCCATTGTTCTAGCATTCAAAGTATGGCGGCATTATCTGTACGGTGAAAAGTGTTACATTTACACAGATCATCAGAGTTTAAAGTATTTACCAACACAAAAGGACTTGAATTCCAGACAACGGAAGTGGATGCAGATTCTGGCTAATTATGATTATGTCATTAATTACCATCCAGGCAAAGCTAATGTGGTAGCTGATGCCCTTAGCCGGAAATCATTGTTTGCTTTGAGAGCAATGAGAATTAGCATGGAGTTGCAACAGCAGGGAGTTATTCTAGCACAGATGCAAGTACAGCCATCTTGGGTTCAGGAAGTTGCAGAAGCATAGAAGAAAGATGCACAAACAGCACTATGGGTGAAACAAGTACAGGAAGATCATGGTGGGAAATTCAGATTGGATAACAGTGGAGTTTTATTCTATGAAGATAGAGTTGTTGTACCACAGATAGGGGAGCTTAGACAAAAGATTCTGCATGAAGCTCATAACAGTCCATATACAATGCATCCAGGTAGTACCAAGATGTATCAAGATTTGAAGACAGGCTATTGGTGGCCAGGCATGAAGACAGACATTGGAAATGTTGTAACAAGATGTTTAACATGTCAACAAGTAAAAGCAGAACATCAATTGCCAGCTGGGTTGCTTCATCCAATAACAGTGCCAACGTGGAAATGGGATCAGATCACGATGGATTTTGTTACTGGATTACCTCAGACGCAGCAGAAGCATGATGCAGTATGGGTAATTGTAGACAGATTAACCAAATCTGCACACTTTCTACCAGTTAGGATGGACTATTCTCTAGACAAGTTAGCAGAAATTTATGTTAGAGAAATAGTTCGACTACATGGAGTTCCATCATCCATTATATCTGATCGTGATCCAAGGTTTACATCGAAGTTTTGGGATAAACTGCAGGAAGCATTAGGGACGAAATTGCATTTCAGCACTGCATTTCATCCTTAAACAGATGGCCAATCAGAGAGAGTTATTCAAATCTTGGAAGACATGATGAGATCATGTGTTATAGAATATGAAGGCAGTTGGGACAAATATGTGCATCCCATGGAATTTGCCTACAACAACAGCTATCAATCGAGCATCAAGATGGCACCATATGAAGCATTGTATAGTAGACAATGCAGGACACCAGTGTGTTGGACAGAACTTAGTGAGAAGAAGATTTTGGGTCCAGATTTGGTTAGAGAAACAGAAGAGAAAGTGGAAATCATCAGAAAACGGCTGAAAGAAGCAAGTGATCGAAAGAAGTCCTATGCTGATTTAAAGAGAAAGGATATTGAGTACTCGATCGGTGATAAAGTATTTCTAAAAGTTTCACCATGGAAAAAGATCCTAAGGTTTGGACGAAAGGGTAAGCTTAGCTCTAGGTTCATTGGTCCATACGAGATTGTTGAACGTGTAGGACCATTAGCCTATCGCCTAGCGTTACCTTCAACCTTAGATCGGATTCATAATGTCTTTCATGTATCAATGTTAAGGAGATACAGATCAGACCCATCACATGTGTTATCAATAGAAGAGATTGAAATTCAGCTGGATCTCACTTATGAAGAAGAACCAGTTCAGATTCTAGCCAGAGAAATTAAAGAATTGCAGAACAAGAAAATAACATTGGTAAAAGTTCTTTGGAGGAATCATAAGACAGAAGAAGCAACTTGGGAATCTGAAGAAACCATGCGACAACAGTATCCGCATTTATTCACAACAGGTAAACTTCAGGACGAAGTTTTTATTTAGGAGGGGAGAACTGTGACATCCTACTGAGTTGAGTCTTTGCATAGAGTCGAGTTGAGTCAGGCCGAACCAAACCCGATTGGGGTAGAATGGGATTATACGTGGACTTACTTGAATGAGAGAAAAAGATCAAAGTATAAGGGTTAGGATTTACTTGCACTAAAAGATCAAGCTTGGGTATTAAGTTGTAACCTGTTGACAATTGAGGTACCATTTGGTAAGTTTCACATAAAAAGTCATTGATATTTTGATGGCCTACCCGTGAAAACCATTTCACTTTCCCATTTTCATCTTTATCTTCATCTTCTTCATCTCCTTCCTTTCCCTTCCTTTCTCCATCCATTTTCATGGTAGTTAAGCATTAAGGCAACCTCTATTTTCTCCAAATAAGTAGAATTTCTTGAAGCTTTATGTTATTCAACCTCTAATTGAGTTATATTGTAGATAATTTATAAGAATTTCGATGTATATAGGAGAAGTGAGTTCAAAGATTGTAGAAAAAGGAAGCTAAAGAAGAGCTCAAGCTTTTTGGAGTGAAGGTTTGATATCTCTTGTCATTTACCATTTTCTTTGCATGAGAACTTGTGTGGTGTGTTGCTAATGAGACACTATGTTGCTTAATGTTGAGTGAGAGGACTGAAAATGGTGAGAAAGCATGGGATGAACTGAATAAATGAAGTAGATATTGAGTTTATGCTGAAACAGGTTTTGCTGGAAAAGAACCAGTAACTTCACCTTGATTTTGACCCTATTTAATGATGGAATTAGGAAGTCTCATAGAAGCGTTATTTGTTCCTCTATGTGTTAGCTTTACATGGGTCTTTGAATCACCCAAATCGGAGTTATATATTGAGAGATATGACCAAAAGAGTATAGACTGCGCAGGCTGGAAAACACATCGCGCGCTCGCGAATTTCATTGCGCACTCGCGAATTTGGCCTGTAAACTCACTGACTCTCATGTGTGCTTCTCGCGCTCGCGACTTTTCAAGGCGCGCTCGCGACTTGTGTTTTTATGCTCTTTTGGACTTCATTTTCTATGCAATTGTATTCCTTTGCTCAACTTGTATGCCTCCAATCATTTTAAAACAAAAAGACAACATTAGAACATGTATCAAAACAACATGCAAGCATGCAAATGATGTGAAACCAAGTAAACATTATGATTTATGAAGTTATGAAACCATTAATATGCTGTTGTGTTATACTATTGACATACCAACATTATGCTCCATTGAGGTTAGGTAGAAACCATGTAGATAAGGCTATGTCGCGACATAGGATAGTAGATCTGCACCCCATACAGTTTGGTACTCCGGCTACAGGCCGTTGAGTGGATATGATTATATATGGGCCATAGCAGCCAAGCATACAGTTTCATCCAGTTTCATACAGTTTTTCTTATCACTTCGGTTTCACTATAACCTTATGGAGCCATATAGATATCTTGACATAACATTGCATGAATCATACAGTATAATAAACAGCAAGAAAGATCATCAAGGTAAAATGAAAGTATCATGATATGTGTGCTTATACGTGCCATATGTGTTTACATGTTTAAGTATCCATATGTGTTTACATGGTTCTTTCTATATATGTATGTGCTTATTTGTTTCTTTATAAGTTGAGATATCCACTGAGCTTTATTTGCTCAGCGAGTTACCTGTTTAACTCGCAGGTTTTGAGACTGGACCGTAGAGAGTCAGCTTACAACTGTTGCAGTTCATCTGTAGAAGACTCAGTCTTCAGGGTAGCTACTCATTTTGATGTGTATCTTTTGTCTATCCTTTTCATGGCATGTACAGGGCACACAGTTGGGCCCATTCCATTTTGAAAACTAGTATCATTTCTTGTAAATATTAAGTACATTATTAATATAAACAGCATCAGCATAATATAATAGTCTGTATCCATTATGATATCAGCATGATAGGCCATAAAGTCAACCAGTTTGTAGCGTCTCGGTTCGATTCATTCAAGTTAACGGGTGGACCGGGAAGGGATGTTACACGTTTGATGCGCCTTCGAAATAAAAATGAAAATAGTATGGTCGAGCTATAACATTATTAAAATCGAGTAGTTAAAATAAGAAAAGGATATGGTCATAATAGTATATGTACGGAGTTTCCAATATTTCCTCTGTTCCAAATTTATTTCAATTTAGCATGTACTTAAGAAGGCAATTGTCAATCAAAACTTAAAATTTTGTAAGTGAAAAAAAATGCAATTGTGATTTTTAATGCTTAAATCGAGTTAGCTAAATATACAGACCAAATTATTTTATAATAGTTCAAAAGCATGACATTTTTACTAAGAGAAACTAGATTTTGTAAAGTTTTTAATCCAAAGAATCATAAAAATTGTTAAATAGGTAAACACGTCAGTTTTAAATCGCTCAAAGCTATTTTTCCAATATTAAAAATCCCTTTTCCAGTTACCAATCATTCAAGAGTCACGAAATAACAATTGCTTCAAACATTAAAATCATTTTTCTTCTCTCTCTCTCTCTCTTTTCTAAAAATTTTGTGAAATTTTTTGGTCTTGAATATTTTTAAATCAAGCAAGTTAGTTTTAGAATAAAAAAAATGAAATTCAGATATAGCGTTGCATCGCAAAGATTAAAAGTTGGTTGACAATGTTTAAAACGTTTCTATTTTTATACTTTAAAGCATTAAATGTTTCAAAAAAATCAAATCCTAAAAGAATTTAACTCAACTACTATAACAATAATATTAATGATCAAAATTTGGAAATACATGTGAGTGGAACTTAAAAAAAAAAAAATTAAACCAAGTATCATTCAAAATCATAAAAAAAAAAATGTTAACAAGTGTGAAATTTGCTTAAGTCAAGCAATTTATAGTTTAAAAGTATCATGTCTATTAAACTAAGGTTTAGGGCACATCCAATTACAGGAACTCGATGAGCTAAAGAAGAACTAGCTTAGAATTTTAGGTTTATGTTTATAAGGTAAGGTCTAGGTACTTTAAAATATCAACTTCTTAATTGGTTTTCAAAAATTTTAATTTTTATTTTTATTTTTTTTTCATTCGTGTCATCCTAACGAACTCTAAGTACTTATTTAGTTCTAACTATTTACTATAATATTCAGAACAGTAATTTATGAAAATCTCTATTGTTTGTATACACATTTGTTCTTTCTCCCTATACAGCGGTATTGACATTTGCATTATTTATATCATGGAAGGACTTTTCTTATCCTTTCCCATTTCCCAAGTCCATCAAGCTAAGGGCACAGTCCTCATTGGAAAGGGGTGCACTGGTTGATCAAGCCACTATACTTCCTTCCTATTTTTCCCATGTTTTCGAAGCTCAATGGAGGGAATCTTATATATTATTTATTTATAGAAACACTTGAGTTTCACCATTACCTTTTCTCATTTCTATATGATTATGGATCTGCAACCGTTTTAGCGCATAGCGCGTCCACTAGCACCAAAGCAGAATTCGATCCAAGGTACTCCTCCATTATTGGTTATGGCCGATCCCAACATTAGGAGGGGTTAGTCAACTACCGAATCTTAATTCTCTCTAAATTTGAATTTCTAGACCTTAATTCTTGCTTAAAAGAAAAAGGAAAACTATGCTAGAAGAGAAGGAAGCCCTAAGTTCCGTAATTACTTACTAAGGCCCTAACTTTTGCTCTGATACCAACTTTGTCACGACCCATTAACTTAGGCTGGATTGGCACTAGGACTTGGGTAGGCTTAAAGCTATCAAAGCACGTAGTAAGCCTAAAAATATACTAGACAAACTTTCTATTCAATAGAAGTGGCCTCAGGCCCAATATCATCAACATTCACATATCATAAGTCTTGGGATCGCTTGGCCCGTATCATCATACTCGATGATAAATTAATTTCCAAAGTTCTCTAGGCCCATATTAATATATTGCATAATACAAACTTCAATAAGTAATCCATCATTAATTTCTAAATTTATTATACATGACTGATGTAATTGCGGAAAAATCTAAGAATTTAAAATTTCACCTCAGTACACCAAACAAAATAAATCTCGGTTTCGTTGTCTACATTTCCTCTAGGTTCGGGTGGCATAGAATCATGAGATACCGGATGACTTGTAACCTGGAAAAATATTAAGGCAGGACTGAGCACCTAAACTCAGAGAGTAGGTTAGTTAACCCTTTCACCCCCCACAATCACAAAAATGCGTAAGTAAATCAATCTAGTCATTCGACTAGTTATATGATCATGTAGTCTATCATACAAATGATAAAACAACAACAATCACAAAAACTAACACCTCTATATAATCACATCATGTGGAAATTGATCAGTGGTGTAACAAAAATCCCCGACAAGCCACCCTCAGACATGGCCCACCCTCTCATCATGTGTGCACCAGGAAGCCGACCCCCCCATACATGACCGATCGGTCTCAATCTCACTTGATCTACCCTCTCATTTGTTTTGTACTCTCTTTTCTTTTCCATACCAACAGGAGGCTACCCTGTGGTTTTCCATATCATATATCATCAGATGCACACGGGGGCGATGATCTCCCTATACATGGCCAATGATATCGAAGACCGCCCTCACAAGCTCGTGGTGACCCACTTCATCCCAATTCCACACAAGCAAAGCATACATGAAGCACATCATAACTAATCAAAACATTTTCAATAGCAACAAATAATGTAACACAAAAAAAAAAAAAAAAAAAAAACCATTTAATAAGTAATACATGTCTAGCATTTAGCCGTGTATGCATGGATGCAAATGCAGATGGATGATGCGAATTATCTAACACTACTCATAGTTTCTTATTGACCTTAACAGGACTCTCTTTATTATTGCTCCCTTCCAGCTTTTGTCTTAACATTCTGAAACTTTATAAGCATCTAGTAGGATAATTTCTGAATAAGAATTATAATAATAATAATAATAAAACTTAATTTTCATTCATTAGCTAATTATAATCATTATAGCTATTTACCTTTCCTTATTAACTACATAGTACAAGTCCTTTATTTATTATTTATTCTAATTGACATTTTAATAAAGCATAAGGTTCTTCTAGTAACTAATGTTTTATATCACTAATATTAATAATAATAGTAATAATAATAATAAAAAGAATACTAATAATGCTAATAGTATAATAGTATTGTTAGAATGGTAAGTATACTAATAGGTTTTTTAATAGTTACTCTTATTAACCATACAACAAATCTAATTCTTCAATAATCTCTTTTTACCGAAAATCCAACAAATTTCTCCTATAAATTGGGTTTTTCATACTTTATACATCATAGATATCAACGTTGTACACAGCAAAGCAATCCAATCTAAAGCCCATCCTCCATCATTATAATACCATCTACCATATTCAACTGTAATTACTACATATAAATATATTTCTCATCATCTGTCAATTCAAGTTTATAAGTATTATCATTTAAGGATATTCATCTTTAACTCAATCCATTCTAGACTTCACACTTAAATGTATGAAATAGCTATCCATATAGTAATAACAATATTCATAAAAATTCCAATTTATCTTTCTCGTTTTGATTCATAATAGTTATTCTAAATGACTTATATTCTTAATTTTCAGAATTAAGTGTATTTATCTATCGAGGTTCTCTAACAAGAATCATATTCAATTAACTATTTAATCGAAATCAACTCAATCCACTAATATTTTTAAATTTGGAATTTATACCGAAAAGGAGGAACTAGGCCTTAGAGCGTACCAATCGAAAATCGGACTACAATTCCACGCATGAGGAGAAGATGATTCTGCCTCTTGGGGCCTCGCCAGAGACTCGCCGGTCGACCACCGGATCTCTACCGCCAGCCACCGTGGAAAATCGAACCTTCACCAAAATTTACAAACAATACATCATTTTATTTATTTCGATGATAGGATAACTAATATTTGATCAAATCAAGGTGGGTGTGAACTATTTGGCCGAAAATTGGTTGGAAAGGTTCGATGGTGACCATTTTGGATTTTTCAATTCCGGCTATAACAGTCGGCAAGAAGGCCATCAAATGGAAGAGGGAGAAGAGAAGAGTTGTTTGGTACTAACCTCGCGCTCTGGGCTTGCCCAAAACAGCGTGAATCACCGAAAAACATTACTGCGATGGTACCAAACATTTTTGCATGTGATTTCTCTCAATCCATGCGACTAATGTATGAACTGAGGTTCCATTGTGCTTCCTTGCATCGAGTAGATAATTTTAGAGTCCTCACTTGCTGGATTCCATGGAGTTTCAGCGGGAAAACAGGAAGGAGAGGGAGAGCGGACCGTCGGCGATAGGGAGAGGAGAAGGAGAGGGTGAGGGTGAGGGGTTGAGTGATTTAGTCCAATTGGTTTCCCATAAGAATCAATTTCTGGTTTAATCTAGAAATTTCTAGATTCTTATGATTTTCAACTGGTTTGGATTATTGTCCTAGTTTGATCTGGTCAATTTTGGTTTTTAAGTGGTTTGATTTATTTTAATTAATTTAATCAAGTTCTAGAACATTCTTCAATTTACTCAATAATAATAATAATAATAATAATAATAATAATAATAATAATAATAACAACAGTTGAGTTTAGAATAATTAATTTAAATAGTAGGCATATATATGTTTTTAATAACTAATATAATATTTAACATCAAATAATAATCCTTGAGAAGTTTAGAAGATTCTAGATTGGGAGTTGCGATAATATACTTTGGGCTTGAGCCCAACTTGTAAGTTTGGACTTAGATTAAAATTGTTTGGTATTTGCAGCTCATGCAATTAAAAATCTAAATTTTTCATTTAATTAAAATTTGAATATTTTGAAAATAAAATTATGGGATGTTTCAGTCACACACATAAAAATGGATATGAAAATGTGAAAACGATAAATCGAATCAAGTATTACTTGATTACAAATTAGTTTTGGGACATTAAGGATAAAATTGTAATTTATATTTAATTACAATTTTACTTAAATTATTAAGTATCACCTTAATTGATTTATGTCTAAAATTTATTAATATAGATTTTAGATTAAACAAACCTAAAGTGTTTAAGTAAGATTTATTTATTTAAATAGTTAAATAAATAAATATAATTGATTAAATTGAAAATCCTATTACTATGTGGAGTATGATTTATTTATTTAATTGTTTAAATAAATAAATAGGCACATATATATTTTAGCTATAATTTATTTAATTAAAAGGTTTAAATAAATAATTATATTTTATTTATTTATAACATAGGGTTTCATATATAAGGTTTAAGAGACGGTCTAAAAACAATTGTTGTTCATATTATATACTTTATTTTCTCAACCCTCTAAAATAGTTTTAGAGTTTTTTGATTGTCCATTTGTGTAGATAGTACTACAGGTCGAACACTTGGATGGCTTGTGGTTTGCGACAACCTAGCCGCGTAGATCGAAGTTTCGAAAAATCTGTAAAAAATGTATTCTTTTAAACAAATTTCATTATTTTAATCGTTTAAACGCATTCTTATTGGTATAATTATATTTATATAATTTTCTCTTTTCATTGCGTATTATTGATATTCAAACCCAGTAAAAATGAATTCAACAATTCCATTAGTGGTGGTTGGAGCTGAAACCTCCCTAACCCTAACGAGGACAGGACTAGCTACTTTCTCTAAGGTGCAACCTTTTCTGTCCATGTCCATCTAAGAGCCTATCAAATTGCGGGATTGATATCCGGTGTCAGGTGATGATATAGTTATCTAACCTGCTAGTAGCAGGTATCTACCATTGATATTTTAAGTAGAATTTAATATATTAATCATTATTTTAGAGCATTATTTATAATTTTAGTATTTTCTTTTTTACTTTTTACTAAAGTATATGAACATACATTTAATTTTATTGTTTCCTTTATGGAGAAAAAAGTTATTTTAATGTATTATATGATTTGTTGATAAACGTGTTATATCATAATTTTTTATGTGTGTACTCCTAGTGAGTTATATTTCTATATCAAACAATAAATATGATACTATATTCTTTAATAAAAAATAATAATTTATCTTTATTTTTTTTAAATAAGCTACTTGTAGTAAATCATTATAACCGATTAAAGATTTGTTAAAAATAATAATTAAATATATTATATTCTTACTATATTTAATATGTACATTATATAGTATAATATAACCAATCAAAATAAATTTACCTTTATTTTTTTAACCACTAAAATTAAAATTCTTAAAAAAATATTGCATTTGTATCATATTTAATATACACCTTATTTAGTATTCATCAAATAATGTTATCATATTTTATTATATTACTATATAATATGTATATATTACATAATATGTACTTTATATAGTATATAAGTAATTTTTTGTTTTATTCAATAGAATTTAAATTTAAATATGAAATTAAATATGACAAATTAAAATTAAATTATTTTTATTTTTTCAATAAATCAAATTAAAATTTTTAATGATATTTTTATCGATTCATAAATTTAGTAGAAACATTTTTAGCTCTCAAATTCATTCCCAATTTTTTATTTGATTTGATTCCAAAATAATTAGCAAATGTAGTCCCCATTAAAGCAATTCTAACATTTGTTCTATATATAGTTAAATAGATACATAAAATTACACTCATATAAATATTACGGTAAATAAGTGTATTTGCAGTAAATATTTTAATAATTATTATTTTGATATAGTTAATTATCGGCCAAATGCATAAATTTATCTACGTCTTTTACTGAAAAAACTTTGTGGCACCCTAGACGTTGCGAGGGATCTATTATATCCCTGAACTGAATTATGAATTTTATTAACATTGTGCAATAATAGTTTTTTTATGTTTATGGTATATATGTGTAAAATATTTATTTAATGTATGGTTAGTATAATCTTTGGAACAATAATTTTTACATTTTTCAATTATCCAATAAGTATTTAATCGATCTAATTTTACAAGTTTGAGCTATTAATAGAATAATTTTTACAAGTTAAAATATCTAATAAATATAATTTTATAAATTGAAACGTTCAATAAGTCAAAGTAAAAATTAAGAGTGTCATAAGGTTTTTCACATAAATACAAGGGTAAATTTATACATTGACTGTTAATTACATTCAAATTATATTGCACGGATGAATTCAATTTAGTTTGATCAGCTTTATCACATTATACTCAGTTTAGGAAAAATTAATGATTGCTAACCGATTGGTTGAGTTTATTAAATCTTTCACATTAGAAATCCAAATGCCATCATTTGTGTATAACAGTAGCTTGGCGATGACAGTTACCCAAACTGTAAAAATTTACATTTTACAATTTTCATATTATTTGATATGAATATTTAGAGCATGAAATTAAAACTGCAATTTCAATGTTGCTGGGAAAAAATTTTAAAAATACAATTAAACCGTTTTGAAATTTGTTTTACAAGAAGATGTAAATTTCACTTCAGAAACAAACTTTAATGATATTAACTAATATTTTAATACAACATTCTTATTAGCAGCAATTAAATCCAAAATACAAATGAATAGATAAAATAATTTAGAAAACCCTCCATTCATAAAAATTACTAATTTATTATTTGAAATTTTAAATAATCTCAAAATAGTGGATTTTCAATATATGAATTAAGATTATTGATACTAAAAATGTTTTTTTTTTTTTTTAATGCACAAGGGAAGAAAGAAAACACAGCTACATTGCACAGGATGAGAATAAACAACATCAAATAAACCATGAAGCATCAAAGCAGGGGCGGCAAACTTCAAAATTTTATAAAATTTCCTCTATAAAATTGTGTAAAATTTTTTTTTTTCTTGACCCCCTTTATTTTTGGAGTCTGTCTCAACCTCTGCATCCAAGAAATAAATGAAAGAGAGTCTAGGATATGTAAGGCTTCAGAAACAAAGGTAGCGAAATTAACATAGAAAGTTTATTCATTTTTATTAATTAGTAAATCCCAATAACCATGAGACTTTGAAGGTATAAATAAAACATCCTCATATAAGAGCTTTTGTAACTTCATAGATATTATGGCAGTGGAGCAGGTGCGAGTGTCCCCACAAGAGCACATATACCTTTGAGTGTTAAAAGAAAACCAGAAGATTGAGGGAACAACATTGAGAAACAATTAGGATTGGCTTCGTTGATGAGCTTGCAACAAGGCTTTCCAATAAGATTGCCCTGGTTGGGATTAGTAGTAACTTGACTGATAGAAGTGAAGCATCCTTGAACACTAGCTAAAGAGGCAAAGCAAGTCGAAATGTTTGGAACTGGAAGCAATGGACTTTGGGCTAATCCATATGGAATTGACACTGAAAGACATGAAAATATCAACCCAATTACAAGAACTTGTGCTGAAAATGTTGTCATTGCCATTGATGTGCTTGTTGATGGAAAAAAGTGGTTGTGAGTGGGGGGATTTTATAGTGCTCTAGAGGAGAAGGCTTAGACTTTTTGAAAATTTAAAGTATATAGGATATTAGGGAATTTAATATTTGTATTTAATTTCAGTTTTCATGTAAGATGATGAGCCAACTCTACAGTGCTATGTTATATTTATATTTCAGCAAACCTTTTTAAATTTTATTTCTTTTTAGAGAAATAATTTATTTATGAGAAATATATATATCTTTTGAAAAAATAATTTACTTTCTATTATTTGATTGTTTATCGAAAATGAATTGAAAATTATTTTTATATTTGGAACATATTCAAAATAATGTAAAAGGAGAGAGATAACAATAACGTTGGTTTATAATTAATGGATGGCAAGCATAATAAAATAACTTTGTATAGTTTTTTCTCTTTTTAAATCAAAGTAGAAATTTTATTAAAAGAATTATATGGATATGAAATACAACATCTTTCTATATAAGAAGTGTGAAGAATAAAAAAGCACAATTTTGATTTGAAATATCTTATTAACTTAATGAGGCATAATACATGTGATATAGAGAATCACTCGCTCTACTTAGTGGCTATTCATAGTCACTCCATGGTCTTTCTACAAGTCTAATATGAATATTTTCAAAATTAAATTTATATCTTATTTAGTATATATTATGATTTCTTACTTTATCAATAGAATTTAGATATAACTAAGAAATCCTTAATGATATTTTTGTCAATCTATAAACTTAGTAGATGCATTTTTTGACAATCCCGATATTCTCCCTATCAATTTCCACTCATATATATTATCAAGTACATGTTGATTTTTCTATATTTGATTGCAATGTTTATATAACACAATTAACTAATACAGTTATTCTTTTATTCAAAGTTGTCAAGTACATGTTGATTTTTTTATATTTGATTACAATGTTTCTATGGCACAATTAATTTATATAGTTATCCTTTCCTTCAAAGTTATCAAGTACATGTTGATTTTTCTATATTTGATTGCAATGTTTATCTATTATCTCATAAGAAATTTAATTTTCTTCAATCGATATATTTAATTTCTATATTTGGTTGCAATATTTCTCAATTACTTCTGTGAGAATATCAATATTCTTTAATGAGATTACAAATTAAAGAAGGGTGAGGATGAAGTTCAAAATCATACGTAATTGATATTTGTTTTGGTTGGTAGATAAGGATTTCATTGACTTGTTGGGGGTCATATTAGACACAAAATATCATATTTTCATTGTAAAATTTGACACTAGTAGAAAATTACATATGTGAAGATTGAATTTATGAAATTCAACCGTTATATATTAAAATTTTCTTATGGATTTTGAATTTTTTTTAAAACTTTATATTGGATACATACTAGGCATGACCATGATCTTAAAACCACTGGATTCGATTTCAAAACATTCGGTTCCAGTTATAAGAAAGATGGAACCAAATAGTATTGTCGTATTTTATTATACATTAATTGCTTACATTTTTTTTAAATAAAAACCAAATTGATTTGTGAAAATCGTTATATGGCTTCTATTATAAGTTTTATAATTAATTTACATGTTTTGTTAATGACTTTCACTATAATCTGGTAAATAAATATATTTTAACAATAGAATAAAAAATCAATCTAAAAAATAAATTAAATATTAATAAATAATAATAAATTTTCATTTTTATTTTTATTTAGAGTCTATTAAAATCATGAAAGCATTTAAAAATTATTAATAAAATTAAATTTTTTAATAGAAATAGAATTTGAATTATATAAACATCAATATAGCTAATAAAATTCGACATGTTTAAAAATAATAATTTTTTATCTTAATTTTGTCCAACTAAATTAGAGTGCAATTTGAAATTAAAAAAAATTAATCATACCCTTTTTAAATCAAAATTTGAATTATCTAGATATATTTATTTCAAATAAATTCAAAAAAATGTAAAAATTTTCAAATGCCTCATATTTACATACATTATTTAAAATAATAATATTGAAGCTAAATTTTAAATTATAATAATAATAAATTATTAAAATTATTAAATTATTATTAATAATTTACATGATAATATAATGTAATAAAATATAACTAGACATAATAAGATAATAATAGTAAAAATTTAAAATTTTGAAATGGTTAATATATATATATATATATATATATATATATATATATATATATATATATATATATATATTAAAAAGTTAAAAAAACAT
This sequence comes from Jatropha curcas, assembly GCF_041381405.1. Taxonomy (NCBI): domain Eukaryota; kingdom Viridiplantae; phylum Streptophyta; class Magnoliopsida; order Malpighiales; family Euphorbiaceae; genus Jatropha; species Jatropha curcas. The sequence continues at coordinate 11,584,909 of NC_143151.1, read as the reverse complement.
CCAATTATAGAAATATTATATATATTTTTAGGTTAAAATTTTTTAATTGGCTAAGACTAAAGTTATTTTAGGATATCTTAAATTTCACAAAGACAACATCAGCAATCTCATTATTTTCCTCCTCATTTCCACTTTTATATAAAATACTAGTCTATTTTATGACGTGCGTTGCACGTTGAGTATACTCGTTTTTTATCATTGTTTAATTTTTTTATTTATCTAATATTAAGCATAAATTTTTATTTTAGATCAAAATAAGTACAATAGTTAATTTGCATCACACTTTGCTTTAAACACTACAATGCTATTTGTATATAATTAATTCTATATTTACATAGTGTAGCAGTTTCAAAAAAAAATTCAATCCAACCCCTAAACCTATTTTTAGCCACTTATTTATGTGTGCAGTTCTTAAAACTCTAATAGATGCTCAAAAAAGAAAATTAAGTCATCACTCAATGCCCAACCTCCTATCCCCCAACCCTAAATTAGTGTCTATATATATTTATAATGAAAAATAAAAATAAAAAATTATTTCAGCTTGTTAAAGAAAAAAATGAAAAGTGATTTGTATTGTTTAAAAATAACACAAGCTGATAATAGTAATCACTTTGGTTATAATGGCAATATTACTTAATACATTAGAAAAAAAATGAATATATGTACATATATATATCCTTAAAACTCCAAAAAGTGACATAATACATACATATATATATATATATATATATATATATATATATATATATATATGGTTTTCCAAACATTATTTTCCTTCAAGTCAAACAGATTTAGGATATATAAGAGAAAAAATATTAAGAAAATTAAAAGTGTTTAATTATTATGAAATCGTCTATTTATTGCAATGGAGATAAATCTCCTACTAAATGAGAGTGACAGTAACTACGAATTGATTCACTATCAAAAAAGAAAATAAATAATAAAAAATAGATAAATAGTATTAAAAATAAAACTCTCCATAACTCAACATATAATAAGAAATAAATTACTTTAAACAAATTGCTAATTTGAACTTAAAAATCAACCCAATCTTTAACTGGAAACACCATTATAGAATGAAATAATTTTTGAAAAACAGTATAATAAAAATAAAAAATAAAAAATCAACCTCTCTTTCGAAAATTTCTATATATATAAATATATATATATATATATATATATATATATATATATATATATATATATATATATATATATATATATATATATATATATTCTTTTTCCTTATATCTCTTCCTTGTGAACTAATTTTCGAAAAAAAAAACTAATGTCTCCTTCAAAATTTCCTAAAAAAAATAATATATATATATATATATATTCTTTTTCCTTATATCTCTTTTCTAAGTAAAATTTTTTAAATTTAAATTAAATATATAAAAATAATTGTGAAAAGTAACAGTATAAAAATGTCCAATATACTTATTAGCTACGTATGTTATTTTAAGAAATAAAATTCAAAAAGTACAAATTTAAATTTGTAAATGCTTAATTATCGATTAAGGATAATAAAATTTAATTGGACATCAATATATATATATATATATATATATCTGTATTTTTTTTTTCTTTTTCCTTATATCTCATTCCTAACTAAAATCTATTATATTTGAATGAAATATTTAAAAAAATTTCAATTCCACGTTTCAACACAAAAAGAAGATAGCTAAAACAAGAACAACACTATATATTTTGATTTCGATTTCAACATAAAAAAGATAGATTTCGATTCCACGTTTCTAATCTACTACTTTTTATGCTTCAACATCTAAGTTTAAGTAAGAACAACACCTTCTAATCAAATCTCTCTTCCGGATAGTTTTAATTTTGAAAAATAACAATATAAAAATGTCTAAATATATCTATTATCTACGTATGTTATTTTAAAAAATAAAATTCAAAAAGTACAAATTTTAAATTTTTAAATGCTTTATTATCTATTAAGGATAATAAAATTTAATTTGGCTATCAATAAAGTTATTTAGAATATTTTAAATTGAAGTAAAGACATTATGAAAAATCTCATTATTCCCCTATATTCACACATTTATATATAGTATAGACTAGTTTCTTCAAATATACATTGCACGTTGTTTGTACTCATTGATTTTTGGTCATTTTAATAAATGTAATATATATATATAATTTTTATTAATTTATATATAATTTTCTATTAATTTCTATTATAATTATAATATTATGAATAGTTTATATTACTAAAAATTAGCAATCACAAAATAAAAAATATATATTTTATGTAATAATAAAATAAAAATTAATAATTTAATAACTTGTTATTTATGAAAATTACTATAATTCGGCAACTAAATTTTTGTAAAAATAAAATTACTTATCAATTAATTTAATATTTCATATTTAATATAATATCATAAACTGCGTATATTACTAAAGTATGAAAAACTAATATTAGCTTTCATATTTTATCAATCAAAATAATAAATTTTTTATTGTTGCACTAGTTTAAAAAAATAAAAAAATGTAATTATATACCAATAAATTTTCCACATGAAGACATGCCCATTGCAACTAATATAATTGTTATTGCTCTATTGAGGTTCACACAGAAGGAAATAACAACAAAATCAATCAAAAAAACAATTCATTTTCAAAATAATATTGTTTAAAAGTATAAAGTAATAAAGTAAAAATAAAGAATATTAAATAAATAAATAATTGAATAAAATAAAGTGAAAAGATACTATATGAGAAAATTTTTTCAAAATAAGTATTAGTTTGACCAGGCCTACAATGTTTTGAATCTATGTTATAGGTAGATACCCATTTATAACAATTAATATATTAATCATTATTTTAAAGCATCATATTTAAATTTAGATTTTTTTTTTTACTTTTTGCTATATTTTATGTGGATATAATTAATTTTATGATTTTTTTTTAGAAAAAAATTTCTTTCAATATGTTAAATAATTTGCAAATATTATGTGTTATATCATAATTATATTCCTTGATAAATAATAATAAATTATATTCATTTTTTTGTAGAATAAATTATTTGTAAGCAATAATTATAATCAATCAAATTATAGATATATTAAAAATAATAATTAATATATTATATTCTTATCATATCTAATATGTACCTTATATGAAATAATATAATCGATCAAAATTAAATTATCTTTATTTTTCAACCAATAAAATTAAAATTTTTAAATATATTATATTCTCACCACATTTAATATATATCTTACATACTATATAATATAATTTATTTTTATTATTCAATAAAATTTAGATTTGAAAATTAATATCTTTATTTTTCAACCAATTGATAATGTTTTTATCAATTCATAAATTGAGAGCGTTTGTTTGATGATCCCAATGTTTTCCTATATTATAGGTTATAAATTAACTTAATTCTTTCCGTTAAAAGATAAGATTATAAATTGTTTATATTACTAAAATATGAGAAACAATATTAGTATTATAATAATTAGAGTATTGTCTATCATTTATAATTTTAGTATTCATTTTTACATTTTACTAAAATTTATAGGCGTATAATTAATTTTATGATTAATTCTTGAAATTATTATTTTTTACCATGCTTAATAGATACCTTATTTAGTTCGAGATATAATTTTTTTTTCCTGAAAAGTGATGTTACTTAATATAACACATCTTCAATAATAAACCGAGGGATAGGAACCCGCTCCACCGAATTAGACATAGAAGCTGCTGCTTGAGCTGACACATAAGTACATTGGTTCGCTGATTGATTAACAAAATTAAAGGACAGTCACTGGACAAGGATTTGCAATCTTGAAGCAAAAACCCAAAACAAGAAAAATCATGACACTGTTGCTGGAGTGCCGCCATTACACCCAAGCAATCACTCTCCACAATCAAATCACCCTTTACGTCTGAATCTTTCAACTAACTAAGCACTTCCCGTGTACCCAAAAGCTTTGCCATCTCAGCACTGGCACAATCTAAGCTAGAAACCATTTTTCCTCTTCACTTGCTTAAAAATGACACGGTTCAACTTCAAATCGAAACTGAATCAAAATTGATTCGGTTAAAACTTGTACTAAATTAAAGTCAATGGTTTTGATTTCAAATTATAATCAAAATCGTTCACCTAAGGTTTGGTTTCGGTCTTTATTTTTCAAATTATACTGTGAAGACATGCTTTTAAAGAAATTTCCAAATTATTTTTTTATTTTATTATACTTTTTTAAAGTAACTTTTAACAATATTTATTAAATTGATTTAGTTTTTTTCAATAGTAATATTTATTATTATTATTATTTATTTAAACCATAAATTTAAAAAAGCATTTTAAAATGTTAAAATATATTTTTTAATTTCGATTGAAAACTGAAAAAAAACTAAAATCGGCGATTCCAAAGTCATTTTACAAATCGCATAAGAGCGGTTTGGTTCCGGTTCTACTTTTTTTATAATCGAAATTAGTGGTTTTAAAACTAAAACTGGTAGTTCTGAAATCGTTATCATACTTACCATTGAAACAACCCGTAATTTTATTTTCAAAATTTTAGAATTTTATTAAACCAAAAATCTGAATTTTTGACGGTATGGGCCGTAAACAGTGAACAATTCTAATTTGAGCCCAAAAGTTTCACGAGCTGGGCCCAAGCCCAAATAAAATGTCGAAAAGAAATTTTGATTCGTAAACAGTTAAAATTTTTGAGAAATAATACGAAACCTCAAAATTTAACCTATTATGAATATATATAAATTAATTATCCTAAAAACCAAATATTGCTACTATTAATATGTTTATTATTATTATCAAGAAAATAGAGAAAATATTACGGAACCGAACTAAACAGTTAAAATAAACTGAACCAGGCCTGAAAATCAGTTTAATTTGTCGAGGACCACACGAATAATCCAAAAACCGAGTGAAAAACTTGAAAATCAAACGAAATGAGACTAAATCACTAAAACAGACCAAACCGGTTTGAATCGAACCGAAATGGCCTAGAATTTGCTAGAAACCGCCTTTCTTGTTTCTTTTTTCTTTCTCTTCTTCTTCTTTGGCGCGACCTCGCTGTCTCTCCTCTCTGGTTTTCCGACCACCAGAACCAGCGCCTCCTCGCCGCGCATCCTTACCACGCCGCCGCCTCACTGCAGCACCAGCCTCCTCTCCTCTCTTTCCCTTTTCGTTATGGCGAACGCAACAACGGCAGGAGACCAGCGCCTCGGCCACCGCTTCCTTTTCGTCGCCTCCTTGTTGCAGCAGCTCCGGTCTCTCTCTCTCTCTCTATCTCTTTCCTTTCGTCTCTGGCGAACACAACTATTGCAGGGAACCCACGACTTCGTTTGATCGGGAAATCGTGTCGCATCTTCAACCCGATTTTCCGACGACTCCATTGCAAGATCGGTCGACTCCAGCTTCTTTCAGTCGATGGTAAGCCTTGATTCAATCCTTTTGAGTTTATTTCTTGAGTTTTTCATTTGAGATTATGATTTGTAGTATTATTGGAATGTTAGGAATTCCCTTAGTTAGCTACTGTTAGTATTGAAAGGAACTTTAAGCGTTACTCTTAAAAAAGTTTTTTATTGTGAATCGCAATTTAACATGCATATAAATCAACCAATAAATTTACTGCAGGTTTAGGTGAAGAAGTTGAGAATTTTGGAATGGCAGTAGCCATTTTAGTCTCTTTGCCTTAAACTCTTTTTGATATGGATTATGTGATTGGGATTTTAATTTGTGATGGGAATGAGTTGAACTTATGCATATGTGTTTTATATATATATATATATATATATATATATATATGAAATGGATATATATTTTCCTTGATGTTCTTATACTTGTTGGGGTTGGTATATATGTTTAAGTTGTGTATTGGATTACTTAAGAGATGAGATTACTAAATTGCAATTTAATGGAAACATTGGTACGTAATGCCTAATCTAGATTTAGTAATGATTAAAGAATGGTGGATATATTTTGGGTATTAAAAAGAAAATTTTGAATTCCTTGAGCTAGCAGCAATTAATTAGTTGGTTCCTTGAATTATAATGTTTGGGATGGGTATTTGAAGTTGTAAATTAAGTTCTTGTAGGGTAGTGAGTTAGCTAGTTTGTAAAATATGAAAATTTAATCATAAAGCCTAGACTTTTGGATTTGGCAGTTATTTCAATTTATTTATTTTTGGTAAGTTGTAGCCTAGTATAGTACATTGACGTTGTAAATTTGATTTTTGATAGGAATAGTTAGCCAATGTTTAATCCATGATTTTAACATAGAAAACTTTGATTTCTGCAAGTTGGCATCAATCATTTGAGTTTTTTTTTTTTTTTTTTTTATTTTTTTTTTTTTGTGTTGCATTAGAAGGACGCATTTATAAACAAGTAATGTATAATGGATAGGCGATTTAAATGGTTTGTTAGCCATGACGTTGCTATTGAAGGAGGATGGGAATTAAATTGATTGATTGCCTGACGGATGGGCTGTGTGTATTGATTGATAAATATATATAATATTGTGATATTTGAGCAGGTAGATAGTCCAATTTTTAGGGGAGGTACTGCCGAAATTTCAATAGAACATAATAAATAAGCTTATTTAGATAAATTCTATAATTCGATACATAATAAATATAGTGCTCTGATTATTTATTATCTTTATTACTCATTTAATGATTTACATATTTATTTATTTATTTATTTCCATTAATATTGTTATTATTGTTATTTAGTTTATTATTGTTGTTTATTGTTAATACTATTTATTTATGTAGTTATTTGCATTGCATTACGATGTTTAATTGATTAATATGCTTGCATTTAATTGCAATACTTGATTAATTGTGTTGTGATATTGCTGTGTTTTGTTTGTGTGGAATTGGGATGAAGTGGGTCACCATGGGTTTGTGAGACCGTTACCGTTATATGGATCCAATATGATTACCGTTAGCGGGGTAAATGGGAGATCGGCGCCCCCGTGTGCACCTACCGTTATCGTTACCGTTAACCACGGGTTGGCTTCTCGTCGTTGCGCACCGAACAGTCTAGATTTGATCGCAGCCCGCAGGGTGGCCTCCTGGTGTGAGCGCTTGATGATCTAGATTGGGTGGAGACCACCGGGTTGCCTCCTGTTGGTATGAAAAAGAAAAGAGAGGATATAAATACAATGAGAGTTCTCCACCGGGTTGCCTCCTGTTGGTATGAAAAAGAAAAGAGAGGATATAAATACAATGAGAGGGCTGGTCAAGTGAGGATTAGACCGGTCGGCCAGTATGGGGGATCGGCTCCCTGGTGCACATGTGAGAGGATGAGCCATGTGGGAGGACGGCTCATCGGGGGTTCGGTGACTCCACTAACTAATTTCCACGTGATGTGATTATATGAAGATGTTAATGATTGTGAGTGCTGGTGATGTGCCATTGTGTGACTGGCTGCGTGAGTATAAAACTAGTCGGATGACTAGATTGATATGTTTACACATTTGTGTGACTGTGTGTGTTGTGCAATAATTATTACTCCTTAGAAAACTCACATGTCTTGTTTAATTTTTCAGAAAGTAAGTTTCTCTTTAATTCGAGTTAGGTTACGTTTCTTTGACGCAGGGCACTAAAGAAATTTTCCCTAGTTCCATAATTATTTGACTATGTAACTGTATGTATAAAAGGCTATGTATATCAAACAGTTAGTGACTCTGCAGTTGTAGAATTTACTTACATTTAGTCGTGTATTATCATAGACGAGATGATTCTGTGAGCCCATATTAGAAACGTGATGTATTGTAAATTGGGCCCGAACTGTGGAATTTTGTAGAAGATAAATTTTGGCCGAGATGTAATAAAATCTTGAGGTTTATTTTTTTAGTAATATGGGCTGAATATTTGAAATTTATATTGAGATAGCAAATTTTAGTGTTTCAGGCTTACTACGGGCCTCGGGAGCCTTAAGCTTACCTGGGCCCTAGTGCCGGTCCGGCCCATGGAAACGGGTCGTGACACCATGCATGTCACGTAAAATATAATGTAACCTAGCACCTTGATCGAAGAATCTCCGACTACATCGACATTTACTTTTAACACACCTAATGGAGAAGGTGTCCACCAAACCTTATGCTGTACCTAGGGATGGTAAGGGGTCAGGCATCCGACTAAAATGCACTACTCGAATCTGAATCCAATTATAAATTAGGTATTCAAATCCGTTTATAAATTCTCTTGTAATACTCGAACCTGATTATAATAACTTGTTTAAAAACACGAACTCGTTTAGCATTAAAAGTATTTTTATTTTTATTTTTTAAAATAAAAGTAAGTAAAAATTATAAACTTATTATTTTTGCTTAATAACATATATAATATAAATATTAAATATAATTACAGCATTAACTATAATTAAAAAAGTGTGTGTATATATATATATATATTAAAAAATAATTAATTTAACGGGTAACGGATAGCGGGTACACGAATCATTGAACCTAAGCCCATTCCAAAACCATTTATTCATTATCCGAATACACTAAAATTGGATCGGATACCTGTCGGGTCAGGTGAAATTGCCATCACAAATTGTACCTGTTGAATACGGGCTTAATATATTGTTTCACCCTCAACTTGAAGTTTTGTTGCAATTTCACTTTGATTTAACCTTTATGCCAATTTCACTTTAAAGTTGCAATTTCACTTCAATTTGACCTTTCCACTAATTTCACCATAAACTTTGACATTTTGTTGCAATAGCACTCTAAATTATAATTATAACTTAAATTATAAATAAAATATAGGTTCACTCTTGATCTTGGGCTTGGATTAAGTTAATACAATTGTGTGAGTGAAAGAGTTTGTTTCAATAGTAAGTACAATCTCTATTATTATTTTTAATATTTTTAAATTGATAATAGATAATATTTAAAAATTAATTTTTTGACACGTGAATCCTTTTTTATTTTGATAAAAAATGTTACAATTTCTAATAGTTGACGAGTCAAATAAATTGATAGTGGCTTTGTTTTATATTTTATAATTATTTTAAATTTTATATTAAAATCAAACCATAATAATAATTATACTCTAATTTTAAAAAGTTCATGTATCAAATAATTAATTTTTAAATATTTATTATCAATAAAAGAAAGAATTTAAAAATATTGAAAATAATAATAGAAATTGTCCTTACTATAAACCCAAACTCTTCATTTACATAAATGTATTAAGTTAATCTAAACCCTAGGATATGAGTGAATCTATTTTTTATTTACAATTTAAGTCTTAATTATAATTTATGGTGTTATTGCAATAAAAGTTCAAGTTAAGGGCGAAATTAATATAAAAATTAAATTAAAGTGAAATTGCAATAAAAAATTAAAATTCAAGATGAAATTGACGTAAAAGTCAAGTCCCCAGTTGAATAGCAACAAGAGGAGGTATATTAAGCATTTAGCACGCTATCCCGACCTTGAACTTCGAGCCACGTTCCATTCATTCAATGCCATCGAGGCTTTCCCGACAACGCCTGCAGGCTGAGTCCCTTTATCCCGCCAAACCACCCGGTTTCTGTTAAACAAAATCTCCAAGCTTGAAAAACGAATGATTGAAGTAGTTCCTTATCATATCTCTGCAACACCATAAGCATCCAATCCATAAGCGAACCATCAAACTGTAAGGCGGTTATGAATAATATTTCTCTTGTAAGTCTTATTGATACAGAGTACTCCTATTTATAATACATTGTAGAGAGAATTTAGGTGTTACAAATATAATACAATACAAACTATATTTATCTCTATTAACAGAATACAGCTAGAATAGTTATCCAATACCCTCCCTCAATCGATGTGTGGTTGAACACAGAGATTGCTTCGCAAAAACTGAAAACGTTGTGCTGTCAATCCTTTCGTGAATAAGTCTGCTGTCTGTACTTTTGACGGAATATGTCTAACACTTAGCTGGCCTGCACTTACTTTTTCTCTAACAAAATGAATATCTAATTCAATATGCTTAGTTCTAGCATGTTGAACTGGATTGGCTGCCATGTATGTTGAACTTATGTTGTCACAAAAAACTTCAGGTCTGTCCTTCAAGGTAACATTTAATTCATGTAACAAATACCGAATCCATGTCAATTCTGCTACACAACTCGCAACTGCTCGATATTCAGCCTCCGCACTTGATCGAGAAACTGTTGCTTGCTTCTTAGAGGACCATGAAATCAAGTTGCTGCCAAAATAAACACAAAATCCAGTTGTGGATCGACGGGTATCATGACATCCTGCCCAATCCGCATCTGAATAAGCTGTTAAACATGGTTCGCCTCCTTTATACATGGTTCGCCTCCTTTATACAATTGTAACCCATAGTTTGATGTTCCTCGAAGATAACGAAGGATTCGTTTTACAGCGTGTAAATGCTTTTCACGTGGTGAATGCATATATTGACATACCTGATTTACTGCAAAGATGATATCAGGTCTTGTGAATGTCAAGTACTGCAGCGCACCCACTATGCTGCGATATAGTTGAGGATCCGAACAAAGTGGGCTTTCAACTGAAGAAGTAAGCACATCATTAATTGCCACTGGTGTTGAGAGAGGTTTCGCTGTCTCCATGCCTGACTTCTTTAATAAATCCAAGATGTATTTCGTTTGATGCATAAATAGACCAGATGAGTTTTTCGTAACTGCAATCCCCAAGAAATAATGCAATGTTCCAAGGTCTGTCATCGCAAATTCATCCTTCAACGAAGCCAAAATCTGTTCTAACAATAAACCAGATGAAGCAGTTAGAATAATGTCATCAACGTACAGAAGCAATACTGCCATATCCTCTCCCTTTCGCAAAATAAACATAGAATTATCAGCACGGCTACATTGAAAACCCAATAGTTGAAGATAAGAAGTAAAGCGTTCAAACCACGCTCTCGGTGCCTGTTTTAAGCCATAAAGTGCTTTTCGAAGCTTACAGACATAATCTGGAAATTCTGGATGAACAAACCCACGTGGTTGTTGCATATAAACATCTTCCTTTAACACTCCATGCAAAAACGCATTTTTGACATCTAATTGATGTATCGGCCAGTCCCTCGAAGTTGCCAAAGAGAGCACAGTTCGAATAGTTGTTGATTTAACAACTGGACTGAAAGTTTCATCATAATCTTGTCCAGCTTTCTGCGCAAAACCTTGAGCCACCAAACGTGCTTTGTATCGCTCTAAACTTCCATCAGATCGAAGCTTGACACGATAAACCCACTTTGACCCAATGATATTACCACTTTGCGGCTTTGGAACAAGTATCCAGGTCTGGTTATTTAACAAGGCATTATACTCCTCTGACATTGCCTTCTTCCATTGTGGATCTTTATTTGCTTGTGTGAAACAAGTTGGCTCAACAAACTGTGTACTCTGAACAGCAGTCATAGAAAATATATTCTTTGGTTTGCGTATACCTGCCTTTGATCGTGTCGTCATTGGATGTTGATTAATTTGTTCAGTCGGCCTTTCTTCAACAGTTGCTAGCGGCATTGAATTGGAGGGATTTTCTGCACTTTCTTGCCGATCAGAAGAAGACACTTGTTGCGTGCTGAAATCTGTATCCTGCAGTAACAGAGGTGATGCTGGTTGTGATAACAGAACTGGTGCTGATTTTGCTTTTCTTTGCAATGAAGTTACAGCAGATGGAAAACTTGGTAACGACAGTCGAAATGGAGTAGTGGCAGAAGATTGATGTTGTTCCATTGCAGCAACAAGCTTTTGATAGGGAAATTCATTCTCATTGAACGTGACATGCCTGGAAACAATGACTTTCTTCGAAACTGGATCATAGCACCTGTAACCCTTATAATTCAAGGGAATTCCCAAGAAAACACAATGAATTGAACGAGGAGCCAATTTATGAGCTGCAGTGGCAGAAACGTTAGGAAAACAAGAGCAGCCAAAAACTTTAACATGAGCATATATAGGAGGTTTAGCAAATAATTTCTCATGCGGAGAGACATAAGCCATAGTACTTGAAGGCAAAATATTATACAAATAAACTGCCATGTGCAATGCTTCAACCCAAAACTGCAGTGGTAAACATGCTTGACTCAACAATGTGCGAACCATAGTAATAAGTGTACGATGCAACCTTTCTACTGCCCCGTTTTGTTGAGGGGTATAAGGACATGAGTATTGAAGTTTTATACCATTTTCCCTTGCAAAATCCTGAAGTAAAGAACTTGTATATTCACCTCCACCGTCACACTGCAAAACCTTAATCATACAATGAAATTGAGTTTTGATAAACATTGCAAATTCAACAAAAATTTGATAAACATCACTCTTGCGTTTCATTGGAAAAAGCCATACATAACGAGAAAAATCGTCCATAAACGCCACATAGTATTTAAAGCCACTAAAAGACAAGACAGGAGACGTCCAGACATCGGAATGAATTAATGTAAAAGGAGCAGAAGCTCGTACATGAAAATCAGAAAATGGCATTCTAGTATGCTTACCCAATTGACAAGCATTACAACTTATTTTATTAAAACTAGAAGAATGAAAAATTTTGGACAAAATAGACGAGCTATAATGACCCAAACGACGATGCCATAATACTGGAGAATCTTGAAACGCAACATGACTTGACGAACCAGAAGACGAAGACAACGAAGGAGGAAACTCATAAAGATCACCAGGACTACTGCAGCTGAGAAGAGGATTCCGCGTCCGCAGATCCTTCACACAAAAGCCAAAAGGATCAAATTCAACAGTACAATTATTATCACGAGTAAACTTTTTAATAGAAACAAGATTACGAGCAACTGAAGGAACAGCCAGAACATTTTTAAGACGAAAATTAGAGGAAGGAGTAGACAACATATAATTACCAACATGAGTAATTGGAAGTGAGGACCCATTACCAAACTTAACAGAATCATGACCTTGATAGGATTGAACATTATTAAGAATACCTGGATTGCCAGTCATATGAGAAGTAGCCCCAGTATCGGGTAACCATGGAGTTGGCACAGATTCTTGAAGATTGAAAGCTGCATATGATTGATTATAACCAGATGGACATGACTGAGACTGACGCAGAAAGAAGGGACAATCACGGGCTGAATGAGAAAATTCAGAACAGATTTGACACTGAACAGATTGATTTACTTGTTGAGGTATAGTGTGCGAAACTGGCGGTCGTGCTCCAAGAATTCCAGTGTTATAATTTGCTGTATAGTAAGGATTGGAAAATGATTGCTGTGGATAGGATTGTCCTCTTCTGCCTCTACCTCGCCTGCCACGTCCACGATTGTAAGAATCATAAGAATTCTGGTTTTGATTGTATCCTCGACCACCTCTTCCACGACTTGAATTGTTATTATTTGTAGGTGACCGATCGACAGCAACAAGAGCAGTTTGAGAAACAGACGTTGCTGTAGACGAGGCCTGCCTTTTTGTTCGATTCTTTATCCTGAGCTCTTGCAAATATAAAGCAGTCCGAGTTTCAACAAAATTCGGAAGAGGTGTTTTGCTGGTGAGGCTTATAACCACATTCTCATATTCAGTTGGTAATCCTTCAAGAACCTGCATGACCAGATCATCTTCTCCAATTTGATACCCAATAGTACAGAGAGAATCATAAATACTTTTGAGTTTTTGCAAATACTCATCAATCGAAAGAGTGTCCTTAGTAACACTGTAGAATTCTGCCTTTAATTGAAGGAGCTTGGCATGTGCCTGATCTTTAAACAGAGTTTCAATAGAATCCCAGGCTTGCTTCGCTGTAAGTGTGACATTAGGTTTAATAAGACTTCTCAAAATTTCAGAATTAACCGTAGCTTGGATCCATGAGAGGACAAGAGAATCAACTTGCTTCCATGACACAAACTCTGGATTACGTATTGAAACACCATCCACAGTAATTTTCTCAGCAGGAGATTGTTCAGAACCATCAATATGACTATAGACATTGTACCCTTGAAGCACGGGTACCATAAGTGATCTCCACACCAGATAGTTTGTGAAAGACAGGGTTTCACTAACATAATTTCTGATATTTGAAACAGAAAAGGAAGGATGAGTCATAGAAGGAATAGCAGAAGAAGACGACACACCAGTATTCTGAGTAATGGAAGGAGGTGTTGAGGGAGGAGTGACCATTATGATAGAAAGACACAGAAATTTAGCCAGAAAAACGCAAAGAAAAGATGGAAGACAGAAAAAAAAAAAAAAAAGAGAATTTGGAACCCTAAGGCTCTGATACCATGTAAGGCGGTTATGAATAATATTTCTCTTGTAAGTCTTATTGATACAGAGTACTCCTATTTATAATACATTGTAGAGAGAATTTAGGTGTTACAGATATAATACAATACAAACTATATTTATCTCTATTAACAGAATACAGCTAGAATAGTTATCCAATACAAACTACCACCATCCTAGCAGTATTAGAGCCAGGAATTTTATTTAGATACTTGATTTATCATCTAATAAGCATTAAGTTAGAAACATACATTCTGCTATGCAACTCGAAATTGAAAATTCGAAAAATTTGAGGGCTGTCATCCATTTATTTATTGATGATGAGAGCTTAACTTTTTGTTCTTTGAAAATGAATCATAGTGCAAAAAAAAAAAAAAATAAATAAAATGTCAGTAACAGTAATTTGGTTGATGATCAATATTTTATTATAATCTTCTCCGGTCTGCATTAATATTGACACTAAGTTTTCTACTTTGCATTGTTATACGCAATGGAGTATCTAAGTAATGAAAAATGCTTCCTTCTCATTTGTCCCCCTTTTCAAATTCATCTACGTAAAAAATATTAAATTCACTGGGATTTTTAGGTTAATCTTTAAACCACTAGAACATAGTGTGATTAGATATGTTCGTGATTTTCTATGAATTTATAGAAATTATAAGTTTCTTACCCTAGAGAATTTAATTGATGTCCTTGTTAATAATCAATTTAAATTCCCAAAATAATATGCTTCATTTTTTTAGTTTTACATTAATTTAATATTAATTTTATAATTTTAAATTATTTAATAATTTTAAAATATGAATTCGGCAGAATTGGTTGAAGCTATGGCCTTAAGAGCTTTTTTCATTGGTTGGAACACCATTTTGTTGGTCAAGGCTATGTACTTTTAGATTCTCAATTGGTTGTTAGTGCTTTATGTTCATGTTGTTTGGATTTTGTCTTATTTTGGTATGGTCATTTGAAATAACCCAAAAATAAAATTTCATAGATTTTCCATTTAAAGATTTAACTTTTAATTTCGACCGATGAGATTATAAAATGAAATTTAAAAGGAAATATTTTATTATTGTTAACTGGACCCGTAAATCAGTTGGAATCCACAAACTAAATGAAAAATATATAAATCAAATAAAAATCAAAGAAAACCACTGAGTTGGACCGAATCTGGTTCGCATTGAACTAGAATGAGACAGAAAGCCCTAGAAGCTTTCCCTATTCTTTTTCTTTTGTTTTCTTTCTCTTCTTCTTCATCCCAGTGGCATTTAATCTCTCTCTCTTCCTTATGTTGTTTCCGGCCACATGAACCAGTGGAAGCCATCTTCTCCTTGTCGTCGTGCCATCATCGCTTCGTAGCTTCTCCCTCTCTCTGTTTTCATTTTCGGTGGACATAGCAAATCAGCGAGCTGCGATTGCTCCTTGGGGATTGGCATAACAGCATCGCTGGTTGTTTTCGGTGGTTCTAGTGCTGAGGGTGGGCATCAGTTGGTTCCTTTCCTCCCTGTGAACAAATCTCCTCAAGGAATCCAAGCCTTAGTCGGCATTTTGAGGAGCGGCCATAAATGGCGGAGTTACGGTGACTGTCAAGCTCGCTCCGGCCAAATAGGCCATAAACTCAGCAAACCACTACAAAAAATGGACTCTTGAGTGAAATTTAAGCCAAAGGATGTGCAGAGTGCTCGATTTTGTGCATCCACGAGTGAGAGTTACATTTATAGTTACATTTGTGGTGAAAGTGGAAATAGTAGTGAAAGTGAGAGTCCCAGTCTAAGAACTAGCACGAATGGTAGCACATTTGAGCCAAAGGATGTGGTTATACTGTGCCTTATTTGTGGGTGGAATTGGGATAAAGTGGGTCACCATGGGATTGTGATGACAGTTCGGGACCGTTGGCCATGTATGGGAGATCGATGCCCCCTGTGTGCACCTAATGAATTATGATATGAATGATATGGTAAACCACAGGGTGGCCTCCTGTTGGAAATGGAAAAGAAAGAGAGAATAGAAAAATAATGTGAGGATTGGTCAAGTGAGAAATAGAGCAGTTGGCTAGGTATGGGTGATCAGCTCCCTGGTGCACACGTATGAGAGGACAGGCCATGTGTGATGATAGCTTGTCGGGGGTTGTGTGACGCCAGTGACCAATTTCCATTTGATGTGATTATTTGAAGGTGATAATAATTATGGGTGCTGGTGTTCTGACATGTGCTTGATCGAAGGTGTGTTCATTATATAAATATGACAAACATCCTATGTGATTGTATGGGCTATCCATTATTTATTTTTATTCACTGAGTTTATGAAACTCACCCCTTTAAATTTTTTCCAGGAGGTAGTAAATTGCTGGTTCAGATAGGCTCTGCTTCCTTCTCCACAGAGTTACAATAGTAATTTCTAATTTTGAGTAATGTTATGAAAATAAAATAATGTGTATAAAATATACTCACGTCTGTTTACTGAGCTCCGTAGATAGAGAGTCATGTATTACAAGTTATCATGTAAAAGTTATTAGTGTGTTGTTCAGTAAACCTATGGATTTTCTAGTTGACTCTCTAAAAGTACATATGGACCAGTTTGCCCATATTATGGATGACATTAATGGTATGACAAGAAGTTATAGGCCCGAGCTATGAATTAATTGAAATGTGGAAGCTGCGCCAAAGATATAAATTAACATTATGATTTAATGACATCATATTATGGGATTACTGTTTCTAAACTGGTTTAAAAGATTGGATTCATGTGAGTTAGGGTTACTACGGGCCTCGGGGGCCTTAAGCTTACCTAGGGCTCTAGTTCCGGTCCGGCCTACGATTTTGGATCGTGACAAAGTTGGTATCAGAGCTTAGGTTAAAATTGTATAAGTAACTGCAGAGCATAGGGAATTCCATCTCGTCTCTCTCAATCTCCTTTCCTTCTATTTCAATTTTGCCCTTGTTGTTATGATTGGATTGGGTAGAGTAAAGGTTATTGTAACCATTATGGAATAGATATAGACTAGGAATTTCTTTATATTGGGATCGGCCGTAACCAACATAAGGAGAGAAACCTAGTGATTTTCCTCCCAAGGGATGGTGGACGCACTAGACCTTATGAGGCGGGAAAACTCATACCTATTGTATAAATTGGTAATAATGAGAGTGATGAAATAAAGATGAGGATGATAAGTAGACAATAATGATAGTATATTACAGTAACTGTAGGTCCTAATGTAGGAACCATTTCCTAGACCAGCGAATAAAGGAACATTGGATGATATTGGATTAACTTGATTACCCAGTGCATTACTTTTTATATGGAATCTTTTTCTATAGTGAATAGAATAATGTCAAAAAATAAATGGGAATATTCATTGTGTGGTAGATCATGAATGGAGATATTTATAGTATTAGTAGCTATAATGAAAGACATAGCTACTTGCACGAGAACTATCATCAAATTAAATATCGTTATGTTGTTGGTTATGGTAGTCTTGGAGTTGGAAGTCAGAATAGATATTGAATATGTATTGAGAGATAATGATATTATAATTGTGAAATTACTGAGAATGGTGAATGAGGAATCACAATTGTTGGTTGTCTATAAATTGAGTTATGTTAGTATTGCTTTAATATACATTCTTAATAAGAAGAAATGAGTTCTTTAGTCTAGTGTAAGTTAATGACTATTAGGAATTAAGAATTAAATAAGATCATAAATTGAATACTTAATGAGCTGTTTGGAGATAAAAAGGATAGATGATGTCATTGTAAACATGAATTTGTATTCAAATAATAAAGCTTATTATTGAAATTCCAAAAAGTATTAGCTTTTTGCTATAGCATTTACTTATTATTTGAATTTGAGCTCAATTTAATTTTAAATTTAAATCACATTATGATAAAAGTTTGAGTGCTTATTTATATATAAAAAATATATCATATAATAATGTGAAGATAACTGTATTAGAAATTTGTCCATATATATCACGGGGCCAGTTGAATTAGACAATTAGATGAAATGATCATAATCATAGCTGGAGCTTAATGTTAAGTTAAAAGTATAGATACTAGAATGGTTTGAAAGGACAGCCTTGATACAGAAGGTAAGTTACAACTGTGTTGAAAGTATAGGAATCTTGAGTACTTGAATGAAAAAGAAAAAAAAAATATGTGGGAATGAACCTAAATATTTAAGATCCGACAAATGGTATATGATCAAACTTGAGTGTACATATTTCAAGCATTATTTAATGTGATTTAATGAGACATTTGAAAGGTAAAATAGATTTTGATGTGCTATGAATGCACTAAAAGTGGAGATTTTAAGACTAGGACTTAGATGGTTATACTGTAAATTTTTGAATTGATGGGTAATAGAGATAAGTTGAATATTTAGAATAAGTAGAGAATATTGGGTTAAATGCAAGCCATATACACTACAAAAAAAAACGCGCTTTTGTGATCGATATTTGCGACCGACGCACATCGGTCGCAATATTGCGACCGATTGCTATGGTTGAGAGGTTGAATATACACCGATGGATTTGCGACCAAACGACGACACATTTTACGACGGATTTGAGACTGACAGGATATCCATTGCTAATTTTAGCGCTAATAATTCTCGCCATTTTGGTTTTCATTTTGTGACCCCATTGCGACTACTTTGCGACTGATTATGCGACGGATTTTGCAAAATTGCGCGCTGCAGTTCAGCTCCAAATTTAGCTTTCATTCTGCGACTGATTGGCGGCTGATTAGCGACCGAACCTTTTATGACCAATTCTATCGGTCGTACTTTTTCTGACCAGAAAACGATATCGTATAATTAAAAAATGTGACCGACTTTTTAATTAATTATCGGTCAAAAAAATAGGGCTTTATAAGCTCTCGGTCGCCTTGCGCGGGTGCAGCAACTCTCCCCCTTCTCCTCTCTGTTGTGTCGCAGCCCTTCCCAGCCCAGCCGCCGTCTCCTCTGTTCTCTTGCAGCACTGGTTGTTGGAGATTGTTGCAGAAGCTTCTTTCGCATTCGCCTAGTTAGGTACGCCTCTTGCTGTCCTTTTTTTTTTGGTTTTTTTTTCTGCGGATTGATTTCATTATTTTTTCTGCGGATTGGTTTTTTTTTTTCTATGAATGCATTTCGTTTTCTTTAAGTTATTATTGTTGTTTTTTTAGTCATTTAATTATATTCGTTCTATATTAGTTATTATTTTATTTCCACACAAGACAGGCTTTGATATTAAACTGAGTTTGAGAGTAAAATTCATGATTTCATTTTTTTCGGAGGCTTTGATTTCATTTTTTTGTGTATTGATGATTTTGATATTAACATTTTTGAGAGTAAAATTGAGGCTGTTAAACTGAGTTTGATATTAATTGTTGAAGTAACATTAAACTAAGTTTGAGCAAAAATACAGAATTGTTGAAGTAATTGGCTAGCCTAAGATTTAGTTTTTATCAAATATAACCAAGTGAATCTACTGTAGCCATCAATAATAGTTAAAAAATATTTAAGTCCAACTAATGGACTAGAGTTTATTTTCTTTAGCATAGTGAAAGGTATCACAAGGATGAGAATTAGAGTTTTAGAATCTTATTGTCTTAAGAATGCAATTGTTGTAAACTATTACTTGACAAATGACCTAGTCTAAAATGCCAAACATCAAACTCTGACTTGGCATAATCATTTATTGAACTAAAAGCACTAGATATAGGAAAAACAAGCTTCACAAGATGATAAAGGGCAACTTCTTCTTTAGCTAACCCAATCATCTCCATTGCACACAATTGGAATTTTTAGTGAGTTAACTAGCGGAAATTAGATTATAGTGAAACTGAGGTACATAAAGGAAATTAGAAAGCACAAAATTGGAAGCAAAAGAAAATGTCCCTAATGTGAGAAACAAGAATAAGCTCATTATTAGGTAATCTTATAAAATAATTTGAAACGGGTTTAGGGGTTACAAGAAATTGATAAGAACAAGTAACTTGATCTGAAGCACCTATATTAAGAAAACAGGCAGGCTTATCTTGAACAAAAGAATGAGGAAAAGAGAGTGACATACAAGAAGCTATATAATTATGTTGTTTAAGCACAAAAACTGTAGTATGAGCATAAGAAATGATTGCTGATTGTGGCTTAATTAAACTAAGTAATTGTTGATATTGCTCCTTAGTAAAGAAACTGATTCAGATGTATCAGTGAGAGATGTCTTCATCAGAGGTGCTCCAAAATGCAAATTGGTCAACTAACTAACAAATATACTAGTATATGATTAGAAAACACCAAATATACTAATTTTTTTAAAATTAGTTTATGTTGATTTGTGTTTTCATTTGATTGGAAATGAAAGGAATGATGCATTTGAGTTGGAGGCCTAGTAGTGGCCATTTTGACTTTGGTGGATGTTGGGATGATATAGAAGTATTTATATTAGTGTGTTTTGACTTGAGAATTGATTATGTTATGCCGAGATGCTGCTGAAATTTTTTTAAAAACTGATTATATATATATATATATATATATATATATATATATATATATATATATATATATATAACCTTAGTTAGAAATAATGAACTTAGTGAGTTTACATATATATAGTTACCCTTATTATATAAATAGCCTTAGTAAGTTAGAAAGGTAAATGGAACATTACTTTTGGCATGTTTTAAGGATGATTTAGGACTAATGCAATTACATATAATTTGCCCTTTATAAACAGAGTGTTAATTAGGTAAAAAATGCGGACTAATCAAGATTGGATATACTGGAGGTACGAGGTCAATGGGATATTAAGACAATAATTCTTGCAAGGATTGGAATCGTTTATACAGTTTGCAGTTGGTAATCCCAGTTGTATTGATGGTAATAAGTTGAGGTGTCCATGTAATCACAGGAAGTGTCACAATAGAGCCTTCTTAGATATCGATACAATTAAACTTCATTTATGCAAAAATGGGTTCGTGAAAAATTATTACGAATGGATACATCATGGTGAACCTCGAGTTCCAGTGGGTTAGGCCACTCTATTTCGGTAAGTTTAGAAGGTCAGCCTTATCAATTTCAGTATGGTAATCGATGCAATGATATGGTAATCGATGCGGGTAGAGTAGAATTTCATTGGGATAATATGGAGGAATCGTCAAACTATGCAGCACAACAATCGTTTGACATGCTAAGTGCAGCTAATAGTGAACTGTGGCCTGGATGCAAGAATCATTCATTTCTATCTGTTATGGCACGATTACTGTACATGAAAGCGGAGCACCATTTTTTAGAAAGGTGTTATGATGATTTTGTGTAGTTAGCAAAAGAAATGTTGCCTGAAGGCCATTCAATGGTTGATAGGACAAAAAAATTAGTTCGGGGATTAGGACTACCCGTGGAAAAGATTGATTGTTGTGGAAATAATTGTATGATATACTGGGGTCTTGACTCTGAATTAAGAGAATGCAAGTTTTGTAATCTTCCAAGATATCAATGGCTGGGTTAAGGGATTGGTAGAGTACAAAGAGAGAAGGCTTTCAAGAAGATGTATTATTTTCCTCTTGTTCCTCACCTTCAAAGGTTATATGCATCTAAGGAGACAGCTGAACACATGAGATGGCATGTTTTGCATGAATATGAGGATGGTATAATGACTCATCTGTCAGACTCTTAAGCCTATAAACACTTTGATAACAATCATCTTGTGTTTGCTGCTGATATGGGAAATGTGAGATTGGGGCTTTGTACTGATTGGCTTCAGTCGTTTGGCCAATCAGGACAATAATATTCATCATGGTCTGTCATTGTCACACCATATAATCTACCACCCTCAATGTGTATGAAAGATGAATACATGTTTTTGTGTGTTATTGTACCTAGCCCTAATAGTCCAAAACAAAAAATTGATGTGTTTCTGCAACCTTTGCTTATCTTACTTAATTATTTATGGGAGTATGGGGTTGAAACGTTCGATATTTCATCCAATCAGAATTTCATAATGTGAGCTGCTTTACTTTGGACCATCAATGATTTTCCAGCATTTGGAATGTTATCTGGGTGGAGTACGGCAGGCAAGTTGGCTTGTCCTCATTGCATGGAAAACACTAATGCATTTACACTAAAAAATGGAGGTAAACAATGTTGGTTTGATTGTCATTGCAAATTCTTAGCAGAATCTCACCCTTGGAGGAGAAATCGATAATGCTCTAGAAAGAACACGACTATTGCTGATCCCCCTCCGCTTGTGAAGTCTGGAGCTGAAATATTACAAGAAATTGAAGATCTAGGGCTTATGAAAGTTACAGAGTTAGGTACAGAAGAGGTAAATGGTAGAATTGGCAGGAATAGCGGATGGAAAAAGCAAAGTATCTTCTGGGATTTGCCATACTGGAGTTCACTTCTTATCCAACATAACCTTGATGTGATGCATATAAAAAAAATGTGTTTGAAAATCTATTCAACACTGTCATGAACATTGAGGGGAAATCCAAGGATAATGCAAAAGCAAGAGCAGACATGGAGGAAATTTATTGTCAACTAGAACTCGAGCAATTTGTACTTACTGGTAAGTTTCCAAAGGCATGTTATTCTTTAGATAAACCCCAAAGGCAATTGTTGTGCGAATGGGTCCGATCATTAAGGTTTCCAGATGGATACTGTTCAAATATGGGTAGATGTGTCGACATGAGAAAATATAGATTGTTTGGCATGAAAAGCCATGATTGTCATGTTTTCATGCAAAGTTTGATTCTTGTGGCATTCCAAGAATTATTGCCAGGGAAAATTTGGGAAGCAATGATAGAATTGAGTCTCTTTTTCAAGGAATTGACGATGACTATTATCCGATGCAATGATATGAACCAATTAGCGCTAGAAATCCCAGTAGTGATATGCAAATTGGAGCAAATTTTTCCACCCGGCTTCTTTGATTCTATGGAGCATCTGCCGGTTCATTTGCCCTATGAATGTCGTATAGCAGGATCGGTACAATATAGATGGATGTATCCATTTGAGAGGTGAATCACTAACATCCCATTCTAATCATTACATATTTTATTTCAACTCATATTTACATATTTGCTTTGTACAACTACAAACACCTGCAGAAAATTAAAAAGAATGTGCCCAATAAGGCAAAGGTCGAGGGATCAATTTGCAATTCATATTTGGTGTAAGAAGCTTCTACCTTCTATTCACACTACTTCGAACCACATGTCTACACCAAGCGTCGGAGAGTGCCACATAATGATGACGGAGGAGATCGAATAGAATCTGAGTTACAAGGAAATCTAACAATTTTCACTTATCCTGGGCGTACGATTGGTAAATAATAATAAAAAAAAGACGATTGACTGATGCAGAGATACGAGCGGCTCAAACCTATATTTTGTTCAATTGCGAAGAGATTACACCATTTGTACAGTGTGTATAAATCTTTTAGAGAGTCTAAACCTGGTTTAGAGCTTAGTTAAATCATATTTATGATAATATTGTTCGTTCATAAATAGGAAATATATCAAGCTTTTACAGCGTCAAAATCCCAATTTGACTGATACTGCGGTTGATGGAAAACTGCACTCTTAATTTGCAGAATGGTTCAAATATTATGTAAGTAACTTTCTAGTCACACAACATATATGTGTATATTCTTAGATTTCACTTGTGTCATTACTATTTCCCATAGGCTCGAAGCTCGGGAAGCGATATTGATAACAGATTCATTATGGATCTAGCAAGGGGACCTCTACCGGTTGCTAATGCCTACTTTGGCTACTTTGTAAATGGTTACAAGTTTCACACCGAGGATTATGGGAGAATCACAAAGACAATGAACAGTGGTGTTTGCATAAAGGGATCAAACTATAGTGACGTGTCAAATGATTTTTATGGCAAATTGGTTGAGGTTTTGGAGTTAGAATATCCAAGCCTACCAATCAAGTGCACAATCTTATTCAAATGTGAATGGTTTGATCCTACACCTAATGTTGGCATGAAGGTTCATCCTAAGTATAATCTTGTGGATATTAATCAAAGAAGAAGATATACGAAGTTCAAACCCTTTGTATTGGCAATGCAAGCTGCATAGGTGTACTATGTCCCATATCCATCATTGAAACGAGATTGTTGCAATTGGATGGCAGTATTTAAAACCAAGCCTAGATCAGTTGTTCATGCAGTTGAAACCAAACAATCTGCTTCACTCGTAGTATCTGAGCCATTTCAAGAAGTTATAGTTGATAGGCAACCGATGCAAGTTGTTGAAGATTTAACGGATAGATTGGATGATGAAAGTGGAGCTTATGTTGAAATAGGAGCATCGGATGATGAAGAGGAAGAAGATCAAATCATCATGGGTACCTTAGAAGATGAATATCAAGAAGATGAAGAAGAAGAAGAAGAAGAGGAAGCAGATGATGATGAAGACACTTAATACTTCGAACTACATGTATTATGGATAATAAATTAGTAGATGTATATATAATATTATTAATGAAGAATTGTAATGTTATTCACTTTCTTTATACATATTTACCACATGTTCTACAATTCATATAATTGTATACATACATATGTAGGTTCTGTTATCTGTAGTACAGATGGCTAGAGGCAAGGCATTTGATTCAGACTGGTCTGGCAATGGTCCGCGTGGAGGTTGTGGCCGAGCACGCATTACATGTGGACGGGGAGGGACTATCCCTCCTCCTTCTTCTTCAGGTACATCTGGGGCTTCATCCTATGCACAGCCTCCCGTGCCGCCATCACTTCCTTCTATTCCTTCCTCTTCTACCCCACTTCCTAGACCAGTAGAGTCTTCACCAGCTTCACAGTCACCTACTACACCAGGTAATCATAAATGTCATTACTGTCACTTCAGTTATATATTAATTATTAATTTGTATTTATAGCATTTGTCAATTGTTTTGTAGCTTCATCATAGCCTCGTAACAAGCTCAGTTTGGTAGCGGGACAGTAAGTACTTATTTACTTTTTCCTTTGTACTTGGTTTTTTTCACTTATGTTTTTTTTCTCAGCATATATCCATCCTCTCGAGCATCAAGACAAATTATGAGGATAATCAAGCTACATCTTGATAAAGATGGATATACAAGGGATGTTGTACCACAAGAGGTGAGAGACTTTTATTGGGAAGAGTTTCAGGTACGATTTGGTTTAAGTTATATTTTCATTCAATGTTTACAATTAATCAAGCCACCTCTCTTTATTGAAATTTTATTTTTCATTTTTGCAAAAGCATTTCGTATGGGAAAAGGCAATTATGGCTATGCTAAAAGTGGCCTATGAGAAATTATGCGCTCTACGATATGCTGACTTTACCGATAGGACGCGAAAAAGCGATAAGAAGCAGTAGTGCGTGTCTCAAGAGATATGGGAGAGCTGGCAAAAGGCTTGGGACGATCCTGCATTCAAGAAAAAGCCTGAGATATTTGTAAAAAAATAGGCATAGTGAGACTGGCGATGATGGAGCAGGACCTTCTCGACACACAGGCGGATCAATATCTGCTATAGAGACATCTCGATTATTAGTGAGTCAACTAGTCATAGTTACAAAACTAATGTTTAATGAAATGACACCATATTAATATATTATGCATAAAAATTCATTACAGGCCGAAAAATATGGTCGTGAGCCCACACTGATGGAGGTGTTTACTTACACTCACACAAAGGACCACGATTGCCATACGTTTGTTGACAGATGTGCGTTGGATGTCAATGTAAGTAACAATGAAGAATATTTACATTTACCTTCCAGTCGTTTCTTATGTGTACAAGTTTAGTATAATAAAGCTTGCAACGGCATTGATTAATTAATTTATTGTTTTTAGGAGAACTATAGTACAGCTCGTGAGCGTCTTATTTCTTCTCAGGCTGAATCTGAAGTTGAGTCAAGAATTGATGAGTTAGCACTTTATTTGGAGGCCGTAGGGGGTGAAAAGAAGAGGAAAGTATATGGTATCGGGTCTCAAGCATCACAGTTTTACTGCGGCTCAGCATCATACGCTTCTGCAGCTAGCTTAGGACCACAGCCCGACCACAGTGCCGAGATTACTGCATTACGGGCTCGTGTTGATGAGTAGGA
Source organism: Jatropha curcas (assembly GCF_041381405.1). Classification (NCBI taxonomy): domain Eukaryota; kingdom Viridiplantae; phylum Streptophyta; class Magnoliopsida; order Malpighiales; family Euphorbiaceae; genus Jatropha; species Jatropha curcas. Next base: position 11,558,592 of record NC_143151.1, on the reverse strand, counting down.
GAGACAGCTTGCAGAGCTTAGAGCGCATGTAATGCGGATGTCCGGTCAGCTTGGTGCGGGTACTTCTTCCTCTGATCCTCCACCTGCAACAGATCGAGATGTTTCGACAGCTCAACAGCAGCCACTACCGTCTCCTCTTGGTCCCGATATTGCAGACGATACCTTGGTCACTCCTGCCGACAGTACGACACATCCAGCAGGTACTCCTCCAGGGGATACGACATTGGATTGTGTAGATGACCAACCTTGTAGATTTGATTTTGGATCTCTTTAGCTTTTTGTGGTTTTTTCATATTTTGTACAGTACATTAAATTAACAATTACATCTTTACATTGTTATTATGTTGTGATGTTGATGATGATACTTCTGATTGTGCGATATATACATATATATATATATATATATATATATATATATATATATATATATATATATATATATATATATATGCCGGTATTCACAGGTGCAAAAAATTATGGTTTTTAATATTATTAAGTTTTTTTTTTGTAATTGTATATTTGCGACGGATTTGCTGCCGAACTGCAACCAAAATTGTAACCGTTAAATTTAAAATTGCTACAGATCACCGACCAATCGCTTTCAACATTTGCGACTGATTTGCGACCACTGTTCATAATTACAACAGACATAATCTGCGACCAATTTGCGACAGGATTTTAGAAGGAAGACAAGACTAAAATTAGCGACTGTGAATACTCAAATTTTGAGGTTCAAAAAGCCAGTTTTCCCGGACTGCGAATAATAAAATTTGCTACACTAAATTTGACTTTGCTACAGTGCCTTTTTTTTTCGGACTGCAAACAGTCCGGCCGGGCCGGAGCCCATTTTGAAAACTTGCCGAAAGTATGCCAATATGGTACTTGAAACGTCCGAAAAATTACGAGGATTCCAGAACTGGTCCCGGAATAATTTTTGGAGGTCCGGAACCCCCGGAAAAGCTCCTGGAGCGAGGTACGAGAGACACCACCGCACACGGCGGCTCCGGCCGCCGGACACGGCAGCAGCGGCCGCCCAGCTGCGGCGGAAGCAGCCGCTTGCCGCCCAGCAGCTGCCGCCGACCACGGCGGCACCTGCCGCCCCACCTCTTGGGCGGCAGCTGCCGCCGACCCCGGCGACACCTGCCGCCCCAGACCCATTTTTTGCCTATAAATAGTCCACTTACCCCTCCATTTGAGCTCGCTCGGTCCGTGTTGACAGATGCTCCTTCTCCCCCCACGCTCTTTGCGATTTCTTTTACCGCTTTTTGCATTTTAATTCAATTTTAATTGTATTTTGTTGTGATACTTGGTCACTAAAATTGAACAAATTAAAATTAATTAATATTTTCCCAAACGAGGAGCTTAATCTGGAATTAAGAAGCGGTCGTCGATTAAATCAGGTACTTAAACGAAACTCTGCCTATTTAATTTTAGCACCTCATGCATGCTTCTCTTCTACTCCTAATAATTCTACAACTGCATAAATGCATTCATATCATATTTAGACAAATAAACTGTCTCAATTAAAAACAATTTTGGCTAAAGAGCCTAGTTAATTAATAACTACGGTTCAACTGCCTTATTTCAAATAAATCCGGCTTAAGTCCAATTAATCAATAATTGTGACTAAAAGCCTTAATCAATCACGTTTTAACAACAAATTGTTTAAATGTGATTAAGCTTAAATGCCCGATTAATTAATAATCGTGGTATTAAAGCTTAAATCCGACAATTTTGGCTAAAGAGCCTAGTTAATTAATAGCTACGGTTCAATTGCCTTATTTCGAACAAATCCGGCTTAAGTCCAATTAATCAATAATTGTGACTAAAAGCCTTAATCAATCACGTTTTAACAACAAATTGTTTAAGTGTGATTAAACCCGAACGCCCGATTAATTAATAATCGTGGTATTAAGGCTTAAATCCAACAATTTTGGCTAAAGGGCCTAGTTAATTAATAACTACAGTCCAGCTGCCTTATTTTCAATAAATCTGGCTTAAGTCCAATTAATCAATAATTGTGACTAAAAGCCTTAATCAATCACGTTTTAACAACGAATTGTTTAAGTGTGATTAAACCCGAATGCCCGATTAATCAATAATCGTGGCATTAAAGCTTAAATCCGACAAAATTGGCTAAAGAACCTAGTTAATTAATAACTACGGTTCAATTGCCTTATTTTGAACGGTCTCGCCTAAAAGTCCAATTAATCAATAATTGTGACCAACGGCCTCATTCAGTCTCGCCTAAAAGTCCAATTAATCAATAATTGTGACCAACGGCCTTATTCAATCACATTTTGGCAACGAATTGCCTACAGTTTAATCAATCACCTTTTGGCAATAAATTGCCTACGGTTTAATCAATTTTAGGCAAACAAATTGCCTATAAATAAGATTAACCATTTTTAGCGACAAATCGTTTAAATTAATCAATCAATCTTTGGCAAAATGCCTAAACAAAATGCACAAAGCATACATGTGAACCCCTACCCCGAATATCATGGCATATGAATGCATGTGACTAAGGCAGAAATGCACGTGAATGTATGAGTCGCCACCTTGTTTAATTGTTTTAGGGTAAACTAGGAAAAAACCCTAAGTGACTCCAATTTTAATTAATCTAGTTACTAGATTAATTATCCCAAATGTTTAAGGCATGGTCTACGAACCCGAGGTGGATCCCGAGACTATGTCATGCTGATGAACTAACCAAAGATGAATGCTTTGCAGGGTGAAAGATGATGTAATTGGGACCAATGAAAAATGTTTATGTGATTTTGACTTGCCGCTCGGGGCTAAATCCCGAACGTGCCTACGTACTTCCGTTTGAATGGAAGATCAAAGTCGACGTAGTTCGATAGGCTCTTTTAGAGGGCTTTGAATGAGGATGCTTTATGCATGAGTGTGTGTATGCTTTGTGCATTTTGTTTAGGCATTTTGCCAAAGAATTGATTGATTTTTAGGCATTTGATGCCAAAATGTTGATTTTAATGGCTTTTAGCCAAAAAGATTGATTTAGGCAATCGTTGCCAAAAATGATTAATTTTAGACGATTGTCGCCAAAATGATTGATTTTAAGGCTTTTAGCCAAAATGTGTTGATTTGAAAACTTTTAGCAAAAAGTGGTGATTTAGGCAATTTATTGCTAAAAATTGATGATTTTAATGGCCTTTAGCCAAAAAGGTTTAATTTAAGCAATTGTTGCCACAATTAATGTGATTTAGGCGATTGTCGCCAAAATGATTGCTTTAAGGCAATTTATTTACCAAAAGCAATTGTTTGAAAGGACTTTTAGCCACAATTACTGATTAATTGGCTTTTTGAGCCTCAAAATTTAGGTATTCACAGTTGCCCCCCACCAGCAACCATAAAAAATGTTTTATGGGCGTCGGTGGTTGTCTGAAAACCAAATTTTGTAGGCGAGAATCAGACGCGTCCAGAGGACCCGCCTTTTAGCCTTTTGATTGGGAATTTTTGGGCCTCAGGGGCCAAAATGTGAATTTTTGGGCCTCAGGGGCCAAAATGTGAACTTTTGGGCCTCAGGGGCCCAGATGTGAACTTTTGGGCCTTAGGGGCCAAAATGTGAATTTTTGGGCCTTAGGGGCCAAATTGGGAATTTTTGGGCCTTAGGGGCCCAGACGTGAACTTTTGGGCCTTAGGGGCCAAAATGTGAATTTTGGGCCTTAGGGGCCAAAATGTGAATTTTTGGGCCTTAGGGGCCCAGATTGAGAATTTTCGGGCCTTAGGGGCCAAAATGTGAATTTTGGGCCTTAGGGGCCCAGACGTGAACTTTTGGGCCATAGGGGCCAAAATGTGAATTTTGGGCCTCAGGGGCCAAAATGTGAATTTTGGGCCTCAGGGGCGAAAATGTGAATTTTTGGGCCTCAGGGGCCAAAATGTGAATTTTTGGGCCTTAGGGGCCCAGATGTGAACTTTTTGGCCTTAGGGGCCAAAATGTGAATTTTTGGGCCTTAGGGGCCAAATTGGGAATTTTAGGGCCTTATGGGCCAAATTGTGAATTTTGGGCCTTAGGGGCCCAGACGTGAACTTTTGGGCCTTAGGGGCCAAAATGTGAATTTTTGGGCCTTAGGGGCCAAATTGGGAATTTTTGGGCCTCAGGGGCCAAAATGTGAATTTTTGGGCCTCAGGGGCCCAGATGTGAACTTTTGGGCCTTAGGGGCCAAAATGTGAATTTTTGGGCCTCAGGGGCTAAAATGTGAATTTTTTTTTTGCCTGTATTTCGGTATTGAACTTTGACTGTACCTGCGCTTGGTTAGTACTGAAAACATGTATGCATGATTATCAAATTTGAAAGAAAATAGGATTTTGTTTCAGCCCATTTTATGGAAAATATATATATATATTTTTTATTCCTCATCTTTTCTCGAAAATCGAGCCAAAAGGCACTTTTCAGCTTTTTCTTCTCTCATTCTCCTTTTCTCTCTTTTTTTTCTTTTAAAGATGAACCATAGTATGCACAGCTGGACTAGGAGTCTCTCCAAAGTCGAAAAGATCAATTTGGGGAGGTACGGTCTTTCTCCTGTCATTGCTCTTCGGGGTGTAGTAGTTGATTGGGATTTTTACGGGCCTGTATTAGACTTTGGGACCCAGAAGCCCACGTTTTTCGGTTTGGGGCTATGATGGAGGAGATGTGCCCTCTTTTTGAGGAGTTCTGTGCTATCATAGGGTGTGATCCCAATGCCCCTTTGGTCAAGCATGAAGTAAAAATTGGGCATGTTAGGTCTTTTGAAAACCATGTTTCAGTTTAGCTGACCACAGGCTAGGGCTATGATTGTCGAAGACCAGAAGGCAGTTTTGTTGCCCCTGATTGACGAATTTTCGGAGGCTTGCCCAGACGACCCATACCGGATGAGGCTAAGAATGCGGGCCCTGGTTTTTTGTTTATTAGCTGGCTTCTTGTTTAACCAGGACCCAAGCTTTGGGGATTTGCATCTTTGTCCCATGGTTCGACAAATGGAGGATAGGGGTTGTATTGGCGGCATTGTGCTGGCCGAGACTATTAGGAGCCTTGACAGGGCTGCTTTAGGGTTTGATGACTGGACAGTTTCTCCCATTATTCTCCAGGTATTTTCCTTCTTCCTCTTTTTTTTTTTTTTATGTTTTGTTATTATTTTTCACTCCCTTGTAATAGAAAGGATCCATTATTCAGGTTCGGTTGAAGGACCATCTTCGAGTGGTCACTGCTCCTACCTCCCTTCCTTATAACCCTTCTCAATATCGCATGCGGAGGATCTTGACCACATATCCTTCTATTGACGCATGGACTTCATGGTTGATTGAGTTGGGCCCAAATGAGATACTGTGGTTCATCTCCTGGTACAACATCACCCGCTTTATCCAGGCTAGCTTCCGCCATACCCGGGTTTACCTTTTAGGCCTTTCCCATTGTACTTGGTACTGCGCTTCGCGTGTTTTGAGACAGATGGGGATAGATCAGACTGCTCCACTTATGGATGACATTTCAGCTGATTCTGCCATTACCCCGGGTGTTACTCGGGCCGTCCTTAGGGCTTGGGTCAGAGATCATCATATGGTTAGGCCTTTACCTAACCCTGCCCGTGTTCAGACTTCTCCTGAATATCGGACCTGGTTCATTGCCACTGTCTGGCCAATTGAGAGACCGAGGAGGACTGCACTGCTGAGTGCACTCGAAGGTTGGGTTCAGACTGACACTGGTGATGAGGCTGGGATTGGGGAGGAGATTGTGCTGACTCCTAAGACAGGCGAGGTGGAGCGGAGTTTAACAGCTAGGGATGACTCGGAGGATGTTGCTCCACGAAGGAGGCGAGACACTTAGACTCCTATAGGCTTTTGGACTTTATTGTTGTTTTTTTTTTTTTTTTTTACTTTCTGTGTTGGCTTTGGATTTTTGGATATTTTGCTTTTTTGGCTTTTTATTTGAGACTCTGATTTAAACTTTATTATTTATTGAACTTTTTGCCTTCTGCTTGACTTGAACTGCTTGCTTTAATTATAAATGTATTTGTCTTTTAAACTTTCCAAGCATCATCCAACTTTATTTATTCAAGCTCTAACTTTTGCCTAAGCCGCCCTTTCGGGTTTTCAACTTAGCGAGCTACCCTTTTTTGCCTAAGCCGCCCTTTTCGGGTTTTCAGCTTAGCGATTCTTTCTTTTCTTTTTTTTTTATTTGGCAAAGAAGAATGAAATATGAAATGTTTTTTTTTATTAATGCTTAGACCGCGCCCAAAGAGGGCTGCCTACATATCTCCGATACATAATTTCTTTTTTTCCAAGGAGAATCATGTCTAATGTAGCTCTTTCTACATTATGCAAATGATTACAACTACACAAAATATCTTCTTAACTGATCTAAATTACATGGATTTGTGAATTCCAAACCATCCAAATCAGTCAAGATGACGGCTCCGCCGGATAATATTTTCTTCAATACGTAGGGTCCAGCCCAATGAGGATGAAACTTCCCACGTGGGTCCAGGATTGGCTGTCTAATTTCTTTCAGGACCAAACAACCTTCTTCGAGTTTCCGGTCTTTAACCTTCTTGTTAAAATGCCGCGCCATTCTTCTTTGGTAAACTTGAGCTTGGTGGATCGCTTGCAATCGCTTCTCATCCATTCCCAAGAGTTGTAAATGATAATTCTCAGCCCAATCTGCTTCGCTGATCTGGCTTTCCCGGATAATTCTTGCCGACTGAACTTCCAGCTCAATAGGCAGTACTGCTTCCATACCATATACCAAAGAATACGGAGTTGCCCCAGTAGGCGTTCTGATAGAAGTCCTGTATCCCCACAAAACATTTGGTAATTGTTCATGCCATGCCCTATGTTTCTGAACTGTCTTTTGCAAAATGACTTTTATAGCCTTGTTCGCAGCTTCGACGGCCCCATTTGTTTGTGGGCGATAGGGTGAGGACTTATGATGTTGAATCTTCTTTTGCTTTAAGAGGTCAGCGAATTTGCCTTGAAAATGAGACCCGTTATCAGTAATGATCTCGAATGGTGTTCCGTACCGACAAAGGATGTTGGCACGTACAAACTGCGCTGCCTTCTTGGCGTTCAAAACTGAAAAGGAAGCTGCCTCAATCCATTTGGTGAAATAATCTACAGCGACCAGGATAAACTGATGGCCATTAGAAGCTTTCGGGTGGATTTTTCCAATCACATCTATGCCCCAAGTTGCAAAAGGCCACGGTGAAGCAATTGGATTTAAATTGACCGAAGGCCGTTTTTGCAGCTTAGCCAAAATTTGGCACTCATGGCACTTCCGCGCGTGCCTCACACAATCCGCATTCATGGTTGACCAGTAATAACCCAAGTTCATGATTTTCCGAGCCAAGGCTATCCCGTGCATGTGTGGACCAGACTCCCCATTATGTAAGGAATCCATAATGGCTTGAGCTTCTCCTTCATCAACGCACCTTAGGTGCAGGCCATTCCAACTTTTCTTATACAGAATTCCACCGGTAAGGAAATATCCAGATGCTAACTGTCTCAATGTTCGTTGATCAGCCTTTTTGGACCCGTCCGGGTAGGGTCCATTCTGAAGATAGTTCTGTATATCCCAAAACCACGGCTTGTCATCGACTAGGTTCATGACATGCGCTGGCTGTTTCTGCAGCCGAACCGTCAGTGGTCGAATGACTTGATCTCCCCCTACATTAACCATGGAAGCCAAGGTTGCTAAAGCATCTGCAAACTGA